>NC_083444.1:31756869-31846739 GCF_020745735.1 Hemiscyllium ocellatum
GTGGGATCAGTCGGTTCCTTAGGCAGGTGCTGAGGAAGGAGATGTGGCTGTGGTAACGAGTCTGTTTGAGAACGTGGCTGAAGAGCTTCTGTGCAGAGGAGATGACCTGGGGGGTGCAGTGAGAGAGGGACTCACTGAAATCCTTGTAGAGGGAGGAAGAGAGCTTCTTCAAGGAAGGCATCCTTGTAAGAGGATTCGCAGTAGGTTAAAATCTTCGAGTAAAAAATGAGGTCTGCAGATGCTGGAGATCACAGCTGCAAATGTGTTGCTGGTCAAAGCACAGCACGTTAGGCAGCATCTCAGGAATAGAGAATTCGACGTTTCGAGCATAAGCCCTTCATCAGGAATAAGAGAGAGAGAGCCAAGCAGGCTGAGATAAAAGGTAGGGAGGAGGGTCTAGGGGGAGGGGCGATGGAGGTGGGATAGGTGGAAGGAGGTCAAGGTGAGGGTGATAGGCCGGAGTGGGGTGGGGGCGGAGAGGTCAGGAAGAGGATTGCAGGTTAGGAGGGCGGTGCTGAGTTGAGGGAACCGACTGAGACAAGGTGGGGGGAGGGGAAATGAGGAAGCTGGAGAAATCTGAATTCATACCTTGTGGTTGGAGGGTTCCCAGGCGGAAGATGAGGCGCTCCTCCTCCAGCCGTCGTGTAGTTGTGTTCTGCCGGTGGAGGAGTCCAAGGACCTGCATGTCCTCGGTGGAGTGGGAGGGGGAGTTAAAGTGTTGAGCCACGGGGTGATTGGGTTGGTTGGTTCGGGCGGCCCAGAGGTGTTCTCTGAAGCGTTCCACAAGTAAGCGGCCTGTCTCACCAATATCGAGGAGGCCACATCGGGTGCAGCGGATGCAATAGATGATGTGTGTGGAGGTACAGGTGAACTTGTGGCGGATAATTAGCAGCTAGTAACTTAAAAGCCATTTTCTGCGGCTTTAGCAGAATTTTCATTTTGCAGCCTTGAAGCCATTTTGTCATGTTATTTGCACCGGGAAGCCATCTGGTTGCCACATCGGTAATGAAGAGCATCTGGTAAATTGTTGCCCCTGACTACAACAGGTCACCTCAGCCTGTATTCAGTTATCAGATCCAAACCTGTCCCTCTGTAACAGGCTCGAGGAGCTGAATGGCTTCCTCCTATAACTGTGTAACAGTCTGCACAGGCTGAATGGCCTCGTCCTATCCCTCTGTAACACATTCAAGAGGCTGTTTGTTCTCCTCCTGTCCCTCTGTAACAGTCCCGAGTATTAAATGACGCAGCAATCGATGGAGTATGAGAGGCCGTTAAACTGTATCGAATGAAGGTCCCTCCATTCTCAGTTACAGAGACATAAAGAACACAATTTACTCCAGGTGCTCTCTCAGTAACACCTCATACAGCTGCAGTAACACTTCTCTCTGTTTTGAATAGTTCCCTTTGCATCTTTCTACCTCTTCAAGTGAAAATAGGCTTATGTGAGCTGAATGGCCTCCTCCTATCCCTCTATAACAGGCGCATTGAGAGAGAGCTGTTTCCCCCGTTCCTGAGTCGCCAATCCAGTGCTTTGTCAAAGTTATGAACGGGTTTGATAACTGGGCACTTTTACCCAGGACTCGCCTCACACAAAGTCATTTAGCAATAAGTATCATATCTTGGGTTAAAGTTTCGAGAAATGTCCCCTCCAGTCATTTTTTTGTAGCTGCTGTGATGTTTTATTCCTGTCTCCTTTTATAAACAGAGTGGGACTTATACAACCCTGCAGTGTTCCGGCAATACTCCCACATACAAGGAACAATGATTAACTAGATTGAAAGATTTATGGTCCATCCGTCAGAAACTCTCATCCATTTCATCCAGACGCAGTAAATACTGACTTTTATTTTGATATGAAAAGGGAAGTAATGAAGGTGTTAACTGAGCCTGTTTGTGCTGTGACTGTGATTAATGCCAATCTCCATGGATTCTAATTATTCCAGTGGAGACTTCCCATCTTTTAATGATAAATGGGCTCTGTTCAACGTGTTATCCCACAGTATGAGCAGGAGCATCACCGACAGCACGAACAGGGATCAGCAGCTCCAGAGAGAAGGAGAGGAGAGATCAGAATCTGAGAACATTAAACTGGAATGTTGCAACAATGGATAGGAGTTTATCTTCTGATTTTTTTTCATTCTTTCTACATATTATGATGGGTTGTCATTATCAGGGCGGATCTATTATGCTCTTTGCATTATTCAATACTTTTATTATCCACTCCTGTCTATCGTTGGTGTCCCTGGGAAGTCTCAATCTCCAGCTATTTTTGTCTATAAACCAATTATGACTACATTAATGTTCTTTCATAAAGTCTACATGTCTTGCCACCATTATTGTTCCTGTTGAGACTCTGTATCCAGATATTCATTCCACAGACTAGAACTACCTGCATCACTGAACATGTTCAATTACCGTCTCCCTCCTTGCCTGTGACAGTGTTACTCATGGGTCTCTATGTTAACCTGCTCAGCGATGAACCATTACCTCACTATCCTTGCTATTTCAATATTGCAAGCATGGGAGTCACTGCTTTCTGTTACGGTGACAAAATCCTTCAGCTGATTCCATTTCATCCTTATCCAAGAGCTTTTTAAAATGCATTTGTGGGACTTAGTCATTGCTGGCTGGCCAGCAGTGATATCTCATCCCACTTCACCTTTGAGGAGGTGGTGGTGAGCTGTCTTCTTCAATTGCTGCAGTCCACTCGCTCACTGTTGGTTGACCAATGGCAGTATTTCAGTCGGGAGGGAATTTCAGGATACTGGCCCAACGACTATGAGGGAATGGTGGTAGTGCCAGAAGACTGAAGGAGAGCAAATCTTGTCCCCTTGTTCAAGAAAGGGAGTAGATACATTCCTGGAAATTATAGACCAGTGAGCCTTACATCGGTTGTGGGTAGAGTATTGGGCAAGGTTACAAGTGAAAGTCCTCATAAAAATCTCGAGCAGAATAAGTTGATTCGGGAGAGTCAACTCGGTTTTGTGAGCTGTAGGATGTGCCTCACAAACCTTATTAAGTTCTTTGAGAAGGTAGCCAATCAACTGCTTGAGGGTAAATTGGCTGATGTGGTGTGTATGGATTTCAGTAAGGTGTTTGATAAGGTTCCCCACGGTGGGCTATTGTACAAAATGCAGAGGCATGGGATTGAGAGCGATTTAGCGGTTTGGATCAGAAATTGGCTAGTTAAAAGAAAACAGAGGGTAGAGATTGATGGGAAATGACTATCATGGAGTTCAGTTACTAGTGGTGAACCGCAAGGATTCGATTTGTGGCCACTGTTGTTTGTCATTTTTATATATGACCGAGATGGAGGCGTAGGAGGATGTCTTAGTAATTTGCAGATGGCACTAAGGTTGTTGGAGTTATGGATAGTGCCAAAAGATATTGCAGGTTACACAGGGACATAGATAAGATACACAGCTGGTCTGAGAGGTTGCAAATTGAGTTTAATGCGTAAAAGTGTGAGGTGATGCACTTCAGAAGGAGCAACAGGAATAAAGAGTACTGAGCTAATGGGATGATCCATGGTCATGAGGATGAGCAGAGAGACCTCGGTGTCTATATGCAGAGATCACTGAAAGCTGCCACCCAGGTTGATAGAGTTGTTAAGAAGGCATATGGTGGGGAAGGTTGGGGTTGGGGGTATATTCAAGATGGTGGCAATTCCATAGGTCTGCCCTACTGAGCTCTGCACCAGAACCCAGAAAAAGTGGGGCACTCACTCTCTCTTTACTACATATTGTGGTTGAAATCGTTAGTTTTCGATGACCAGAATTGCAGCGTGTGAGTTGAAAATTGTTAGAAAAATGACTAAAGGGAAGGGACTGCAAGGATTGCAACTTCTGCGCCTGGATCATCGACCTCAGCGAGCGCTCCTGGGGACTCAGCTGTGGAGCAGAGCCTGTCCTTGGTGTTTGGGTAACTCTGAGAGAAGCTCGATTCAGCGATGGAGAAGACCCGGACCAGGCTTGAACCGATCTCAGTCATGCTACCGAAGCATGGCCAAGAGATCCAGTGTCACAGGCAGCACATCATGGTGGGGGAGCATTGGACTGCAGACTCTGAAACCGCGGTGGAATCCTTGGCGTGTCACGTCCAGACCCTGGAACAGCAGGTACAGGCTTTGGAAGAGCAGGTCAATGAGCTCGAAAATCAAGGCTGTCAGAAGAACATCAGCCTGGTCGGGCTGCAGGAACAGGAAGAGGGATACAAGCTGGTCAGCTTCTTAGAGCAATGGCTCTGCAGTTTTTCAAGCTGGGGGTTGGGTCCAGTTGTGTGCGGGTGAGTGGGTCAGCGCCCCCACCCGGTCCTAGTGTGACACCACCAGTTACACAGATAAGCAAACGGTGCTGGAAGGACCCATAACCTCGGGTATACAAAGGATTGTGAATTATGCTTTTCCAATACTTTTCTGCGATCGTGATTCGCAGAAGGAAGGCCTTTGATGAGTTAAAAAAACACAGCTGAGGGACTTGAATATCCAGTATTCTGTAAGATATTACATTTCAGCCATGGAGCATTCGTGTTTAATTTTGACTCACCATAAAAAGCAAAGGACTTCCTGGAAACATTATAATAGACTGGCTGGCTCGAATAATATGGACAATAATGTTTACTTTTTCTCTGTGTTTTAACTGTTCATCCTTCCCGTTTCCTCCCGTTTCATTTTTTTAAATTTTTATCATTTCGTTTCACTTCTCTCCCTTGATATGGAATGGGGATGTGGTTGAGGGAAGCAGCGGGTTTTTTTTTAACTAGGAGTACCGAGGGTTAAAGCATGGATAGGACAGGTTGAGCGCCCACTTTTAATTTTCTTGTTCTCAGATGTTGCCTGGGTTTTGCGACACAGTTTCATCTGGAAGGAGCAATGCAGGTGTTAGTGGATAGTATGAGCGCTTCCTGTGGGCAAGGGGGCAAAATTTCATTTCAATTGTGTTAGATGTCGATCTGTTGTAGACGTAGGTGTTAGAAGCTTTGAACTGGTAGGTTTGGACGTTGAATTTTTACATTTATGCAAACTGTTTGCTGTTTTCTACCACCTGTCCTGGCTCGTTCCCCAGTACCATGTCAAATTAGCCCCTCCCCTCGTTGGACTATTGACATACTGCAGTAGAAAATTCCCCTGGACACCTCTTCCAAATTCCACCCCATCCAGACAATAAGTATATCCCAGTCAATGTTGTGAAAATTAAAATCTCCCAACACCACTACCATATTGACTCTCCATCTTTCCATCATCTGTTTACCTAATTGTTCTTGTATATCACGCTCACTGCTGGGACGTCTGCAATACAGCCCCAACAATGTAACTGCGCCCTTCTTATTTCTCAGCTCCACCCATAATGCCTCACTACCCAAGACCTCCCTAGTGTGGTTTTTAGAATAGCCGTGATATCATCCTGGACCAGCAATGCAACTCCACCCCCACCCCCCTTTTGCTTCCCTCTCTGTCCTGTCTGAAGCGTTTATATCCTGGAACATTTCATTGTCAATCATCATGCCCTTCCTTCCACCAAGTCTCTGTGATTGAAATAACATCATACTCCGGCAGCAATCCAAGCCCTAAGTTCATCTGCCTTACACACTATACTCCTTGCATGAAAGTAGATGCATTTCATGCCACCAGATTTTTGTGCTCATCCGCTCTCTGCCAACCTTTCCCTTTTTTCATGCCATCTTCACAATTCTTACAGTCTCCAGTCTCAGCCAAACTGCCTATTTGTTTTCTCTTCTGGTTGCCAGCCCCCTGCCACATTAGTTTAAAAACTCCCTAACAATAAGTTCAAAAACTCCCCTTGGATATTGGTTCCAGTCTGGTTCAGGTGTAGACAGCCCATTTTGTAATATTCCCACCTTTCCCAGAACTGATTGTCCAATAAACCTGAACCCCTTCCTCCTGCCCTATCTCTCAAGCCACGTGTTTATCCTGCCTATTATTTCATTTCTACACTGGCCAGCACGTGATCCTGAGAGCATTACCCATTAACTTCTCTCCTAGCTCCCTGAATTCTACTTTCAGGACCTCATTTCACTGTCTACTTATATCGTTGGTGCCTAAAGACAACTGGGTGTTCACCCTCCCCTTTTAGAATGCTCTGCAGCCAATCGGTGATATCCCTGACCCGAGCACCTTGGAGGTAACATACCACCTGGGAGTCCTGTTTTCAGGCACAGAACATCCTATCTATTCCCCTTACAATAGAATCCCCTATGACCATGGCCCTACGAGACTTTTTCCCGCCCTTCTGAACAGCAGTGCCCAACACGGTGCCATGATCCTGGCAACTGCTGCCCTCCCCTGGTGAGCCATCTTCCCCAACAGTATCCAAAACGGTATACCTGTTTTGGAGGGAGATGACTGCAGGGGACACCTGCACTGCCTTCCTACTCTTTTTATGCCTTTTGGTCACCCTTTCACTGTCTCCCTCAGCAATCCTAACCTGCGGTGTAACCAGTTCACTAAACGTGCTGTCCACTACCTCCTCAGTATCGCACATGCTCCACTGTGAGTCCATCCGCAGCTCCAGGGCCGTCATGTGGTCAAACAAGAGCTGCAGCTGGACATGCTTCTTGCAAGTGAAAGAGCCAGGAATATCAGACATCGTTCCCAAGCTCCCATATAAAGCAAGAGGCACAATGCACAGGCCTGATGTCGCCTGCCACTGTAAGCTTAGCTTTCTGTGAACTAACTAAACCCAAACAATGCACTTAAACATATGTAAAAGAAAGATAAAGAAAAAAAAACTAAATGCCTTACCTTACTGAGTCTTCTCCTTCCGATTAGAGGATGGGGGCGAGAGGATGATACTACACATGTAGTATCTCGGGTTTAGCCACGACACAAATATAAATTAAGCCTTTACCTTTCCGGTAGCCCTTGCTTCACTCCACCTTCTCTCCTTACCGCTCTAAATGTTCAGACATGTGAATTTTTCAAATCCTTTCATTTAAAAAGCAGAGGGGCTACTAAATTATCAAGAGGTATTTTCCATTTCAACTGTGAGACCAAATTAAGGTAGAATATAGATGGTTTATGATTCTTAAAGCTTTAATGCTAGGAGATATGTGTGGGATTTTGAATGTATGCTGCCCCAGTCAGATTTCCTCAAATTTTAACAGATGCCCTTTGCGGGTTGCTGGCCCTTGGGGCACTTCATACAGAAATAGGGGGAGACTGTAACTGACTTATTAACCCCGAAGTGGACAGGATACCTCGGGGTCTTGTGGTTACATCCCCGCAATCCAGGCAGTTGATGTACCTGAACAGGGAGCTGGGAATGGTGGGTGTGTGCAGTTGTCCCCACCCTGAGGAGCTGAAAATGTATTGCTGGAAAAGTGCAGCAGATCAGGCAGCATCCAAGGAACAGGAGATTCGACGTTTCGGGCATAAGCCCTTCTTTCAGCTCTGATCTCCAGCATCTGCAGACCTCACTTTTTCCCACCCTGAGGAGAGGGACTTCACCTTTTTCTCTCAGCCACGAAAGTGTTTTTCGAGGATTGACATTTTTTTCCTTGTTGACCTTTTTGAATTCGGTGCTGTCCTGTAGAATTTGGAAGATAGTCATTTCTGACCATGCAGCAGTGTACATGGAGATAAATGTCGGTGGCGATGGGACAGGTTCACGGCACTGGCACATGGCTCCTTTCTTCCTGAAGGATAGCAAGTTTATTGAATAATTTTCGGGGCAATTTAAAAACTTTGTGACATTAATTTGGGTATGACCAGTAATACGTCGGTGGTCTCGGAGACTGCCAAGGCCTATGCGAGGAGTTTGATTATTTCTTACTCGGCGACGCAGAAGTGGCAGAAGGCAGAGCAGATGCATAGGCTCGAGGCTTGCCTGAAGGCAGCTGAAACAGCATACCTTGCCAGACCGACTGTAACCAAGTTGCAGCAGATTACAGCCCACAGAGCTAGTTTGAATGCTGAGCTCACCCAGACAGCAAAGAGGGAAATCTCCCTTGTGAAACAGAGATTATTTGAGTATGGAGATAAATGGGGTAGATATCTAACATACCTGGCCAGGAAGAAGAATGCCCCCTAATCTATCACATCCATTAGAGATAGTGTTGTGACTCTTACTTGCGATGCCAAAAATTACTTTAGAATGTAACCAATTAATTTGAATCATGCCCAGGATACTAGAAACCACTGGAAGATAAACTGTATTGTTTTAACATCTGGAAACCAATCAAACAATGAGAATTGAATATGTCATGGGGAGTATATAAACCTGGTATTATGCAAATTAATATGAAAGCCAACTGGGCAGCTAACATTTTGGCCTCAAATTAGAAAAAAAAATTCTTTCCAATATATTTGATTTATTTTAAAAAAGCACAGAAAGAAGGTGACCCAGGGAGATCATCAGCTGGAAGACTGAAGACAGCGGAAAGACAGGGACTGTGCGATGTTGAGACTACGTTAATGTAACGTTCAATAACTGGGTTAATGGAACAGCATATTTTTGGAGTTGTAGTCAGTCCGTAAGTAGTTAAGTAAAGGTTGTCTTGTACATGTGAATAGTTGTTGTTTGATGTTCACTATTCGTGTTCATAAAATATATTGTTATTTATCTTTGAATGGTCGAATTTGGGAGTTCTCTGTCACTTATGTTTTAACAGATTACTAGGCGAGGTGAGTTTTTTTTGATGTTTGGTTTTTATTAATACAGGGGTTCTACATTGATGTCATAACAGTTTAAGGGCTTGTCATTCAGGATTGGGACATATGTGAACAGATTAGTGGTACATAAGGTCTCAGCAGATTCCAACATGTGGCAATTATTGTCAAAGATCTTTAAATAAAACTTAGGTCGGAAAATATGTTTAGTTTTGGTTACATGTGGAATATTAAATGAAAAGTGAGAGAAATGGGATTTAACATTACGAAAGAGGTTCTGGGGTTTGAAAATGATTCCAAAATGTCCAAGGGAGTTTAGAAAGACAGGAAGGGCGTACATTTAGAATTAGCAAATAGGTTAGAATTGGATTTAACTAGGGACAAAAGGAAAGCTGAAATTGCAATGGATTTGGTCGAGCACTTTGGTGTACGGGAGAAACTGACAGTGAGTGCAGTAGAGTTAGAAAAAAAGTATTGCAAATGCAGTAACTGGAGTTAGAAGGTTAAAAATTGAGACAAAAAGAAAGAGATAGGAAAGAGAAAGCGAGGTAGAAGTGAAAGAGAGAGGAAAAAGAAAGAGAATTTGAACTTGAGAAGTTGCAAATTAGTCAGCAAAGTCAAGTTAACTGGGTAGAGATTAAAATAGAAGGTAGGGTTATACTTAAATATATGAAAACATTGCCATATTTTGATAAGAAAAATGTGGCTGCCTTTTTTATTTCATTTGAAAAATTGGATAGACAGATGGAGTGGTCAGAGAACTTGTGGGTAATGCTAATTCTGACGAAGCTGGTCGGCAGAGCTAGTGAGGTATGTGCAGCGCTGTCAGATGAGGGGTCATGAGGTTATGCAGATGTCAAACAGGCTGTTTTGAATTCTTATGAATTGGTACCAGCAGTGTATAGAGCACGATTCAGAAACATAATGATGGAACCAGGTCAAACTTATATTGAGTTTGAAAGAGTTAAACATAGTCATTTTGATAGATGAGCACGGGCCTTAAATAATAGACAAGACAGATCATTTTGCTGGAGGAATTTAAAAACTTAATTCCAGAGATGATCAGAGTTCATGCGAATGAACAACAAGTTCGAGAAGTGAGAAGCATGGCAGAGATGGCAGGTCAATATGCATTGGTGCATGAGCTGCAATTTAGCTTCAGGTAGGATCTCACTCCTGTGAGGGATAGAAATTGGGAGAAGGGGAGATCCTACTCTACAAAACAAAGATCGAGAGCACACTGGCAAAGGTTTATTTCGGTTAATAAATAAGCCCAAGAGTGTTGAAAGGAGGTGAAAAGCCTCAAGTGTTTTCACAATACCGGAGTGTAACACATAGAATTATACTGCAAGTAGTTTAAGAAGGGCACTAGGAAAAGCTGTCTTCACTGCAATAAGTGGGATAGACAAAATCACAATGCAAGTCATTGAAGAAAGGCCCTGTGGTTAAAAAAATGTGGTAAAAGAGGCTAAGCCAGTGGCATTAGTGGAAGTAGTAAAGGAACCCCAAGAAAAGTTGAAGAGCTACAGGAGAGTGCTCAGCTTAGGCAGGGGACGGGTATGGAGTTAGTACCTGATCTCTATAAAGGATTCACCTCTGTGGGGAAAGTTTACTCAGAAAGAACAGGGGGAGAAGGACAACAAGGTATAATTTTGTGAGATACGGGATCTGCTCAGTCTCTATTATTCAAAAAGTGTGGCACTGGAAAAGCACAACGGGTCAGGCAGTGTCTGAACATCGACACATCAGGCACAAGCCCTTCATATGGAAAGTGGCAGGGAGGCGGGTGTGAAAGGGGGAGCAAAGGATAAGTAGGAGGGTAGAAGTGGGGCTGCGGGGAAGGTCAGTGGGAAGGCGATAGGAAGATGAAGGTGTGAATGATCGTGATAGGTCAGAGGGAAGGGTGGAGTGGACATGTGGGAAGGAAGGTGGACTGTCAAGAGAGTTGAAGAAGGTGATGCTGAGTTGAAGGGTTGGATCTGGGATGAGATTAGGAGAGGGGAGAATTGTAAATTGGAGAAGTCGACGTTGATGCCGTGTGGTTGGAGGGTCCCAGCTGTCCTACTACCATCCACCTCACCCAGTCCTCTGACCTCTCACCATCGCCCCCCACCTGCATCTACCTATCGCCGTCCAAGTTACCTTCTGCCCAGCTTCTCCCCCACCCACCGACATATCTCTCAGAACTCTTTACCCCATTCCCCAGTTGCCTTATGAAGGTGTTATGCCTGAAACATGGATTCTCCTGCTCCTTGGTTGCTGCCTGACCTGCTGTGCTTTTCCAGCGCCACACCTTTCAACTGTGATCTACAGTTTCTGTAATCCTCACATTCTCTCAGCATCTAAAAGTAAATGATGAAAGTATTTGTACTCTTTCTGACATGTTACCTGGGAACACATTTGTGGAACGGGAACAGAAATTTAGTGCTCTCAGGATTGGAGATCCAAATCAAGATTGGGGACGTAACAGTGGGAGTGAGTGACAGACCGTCAGTTTCAGAAATACCGCTTTATTATTGAGAACAACATAGCAGGATCCAAGGTGGGAGTGACACCTCTTGTGGTGGCGAAGTCAAAGGAAGACCAGGGGATTGATGCGTTAAAAGACAAGTACCCAGGAAAGTTTCCAGACTGTGTAATAACAAGATCTCACTGTTATAGGTTACAGCAAGAAGCAAAAAGTAAAGAGAAAGACAAAGGAGCGGAAGTTTCATTAGCTGGCCCGTTGTTCATGTAATAGTGCAGGAAAAACCTGATCGGGCAGAGGGTCAGGCAGAGTTGTTTAGTCCTGAATGGCGAATGGCCTTACAACAGAAATTTACATAGATTGATGTCTAGTCAGAAAAGGAATGACAATATATTGTCGAGCGTTAGCAACTTAAAGATAGAGTCCTAAATTAAAATGGAGACCACAACAGGTTATTGCAGAGGAGAAATGGGCCAAAGTTGACCACATTGTGTTGGTAATCGCATACAGACAGGAGGTGTTACGGGGATCACATGAACTACTTGCAAGAGGTCACGTGGAAGGTTCAGGCTAATGTATGAAAGCATTTCTACTGGCCTGGAATACACAAGGACGTGTTTATTATTTACTGTATGTGTCATACATGCTGAATGGTAGGTAAGCCGCAGGCAGGACGAAAATCCAGAGTCTTTGTTGCCAATTCTTGCATTCGACGGACCTTTCACCTGGGTTATGATTATTTGTGTAGGCCCTCTTTCTAAACTAAAAGCGAAAATAAATATTTCCTAAACATAATGGATGCGTCTTCCAGATTATCAGAGACAATTCCATTACGGATTATTAAGCTAAAAGAGTGGTGGAGGGGTTTGTATCTTTCCTTACTCAGTACAGGTTACCCAGAGAGTTCCCATCAGTCCAAGGGAGTCATTTTACCATTCGGCTGTTTGAGTAAATAATGGATAGCTTAGGTATACAACACTTCAAATCAAGTGCGTCCCATCCTGAATCACATGGAGCCTTGGAAAGTTGGCATCAGACGCTGAAGACCATGATAACAGCATACGGTCAGGGTTGGCCAAATGATTGGGATAAAGGTGTCCCATTAATATGTTTGTCATTAGAGATGTCCCCAATCTACTCAATTTACTCCCTTTGAGTTAGTATTCGGACATGAAGTGTGAGGTCTTTTGGAATTAATTAAAGAGAAATTAACAGGACCGAAGTTGGAGATTTCACACTTGGAATATGTATCTGAGGTGAGAGAGAGATTAGAATATGTGAGTTAGCTCAACAGCACATGAAGAGGGTAGAGCATAGAATGAAGTAAGTGGCAAGTACAAAGTATGAAATTTGATGCTATATCTTTTCGTGGGTTTGCCACCAATAGTGGGAAATCCCTTCCAATCCAGGTTTAGTGTCCCCTTCCAAATGCAGAAGAAGTAGAGTCAGGTAAACTGTCTGGTAAAGATGCTGGAGAGAAAAAAAGGTAGCAGGTATGTCATGTGAATACATTGTAATCTTACAAATATTGGAATAAGGAACTGTGGAAACAGCTGTTCGTCACTGCCCTGCAGAGTGAGGGATCAAATGCGGATTTCATGGAGTTTGATGTGGCGCACAATCCTTTAATTAACAAGAAATTCCTTGAGGAGTGGGGTAGGATAGCGAGCTGTCTGTTGCAGGAGCAATGAACCCAGTTGATTTTCATTGCAGCAGTATGAGGACATTTGCAGAACCATTATGGGAGGACTTACACTTTTGAGTATGGGGTGGAAGTAGAGAATGCTGTTCTGATAAACAACACTCCTGCTGGCTTAATCCTCACAAAGCCACCGAGGTCCAGAAGGATGTGGATGCAATGCTCATCGAAGACATCATTGAACCGAGTCAGAGCGGGTGGAGTACGCTGATCCTGTTATTTCCCAAACCTGGTGGGGCTCAGCGATTTTGTGTCCACGATCATAAGGTCAACAAATTCAGATTCCTATCCAATATCAAGATTCGAAGACGGCATAAATAAAGTTTGACAAGCCACACACATCACAAAGTTGGACTTACTGCATGATTATTGGCAGGCAAATTTATCAGAGAAAGTGAAATAACTTTCTGCACTTGTCACCTTAAAGGGCAACATCAATTCAAAGTGATGCTCTTTGGAATGAATAATACACCACCCACATTTCAAAAACTCATGAACCGAGTTGTGGCCAGATTAACAAATTGTGCAGTTTATCTGATAGATGCAGTGATCTTTAGCAAGTCATAGAAAGATCACATGTTACAATTGGCAGAGCTCCTCGAACGATTGCAAGAAGGAAAACTGATAATAAACATAAAGAAAACAGCGTTTGCGAAGGCAGAAGTGATGTTCTTGGGGCATTACATTGGACATAGAAGGTTGACCCCATGGAACGCAAAGACGAAGGGCGTTGAAGAATCTCCACAACCATCCTCGATGAAAGAGGAGCTTCGATTTTTGGGACTGAGTGGATCCCTTTGGAAGTTTGTTCAAAACCTTAGCAGCGTTGTGGAACTGCTGATGGGTTTACTGAAAAAGACGTAAAATGTTGGTGCATAGAACAATTCCAGCAGGCATTTGAGAATTCAAAAGCAGCATTAACTACCGCACCAGTTTCAGCTACACCAAATATTTTGAAAACCTTCAAAGTTGCAATTGTTACAAGTGATATAGGGGTTTGAGACGTATTGATGCAGGAACTTGATAATGGAATGGAATGGCCAATTGGCTACCTGTCAAAAAGAAGCCGAACATCACCAGAAAGAAAGTGCTCCACTCTTGAAAGAAGATTATTGAGTTTGGTACTGACCTAACAATACATGATTGTTAATGTGACAAACGGGTTGTCGGAGATGAATGCATAAAACTACAATCCTTTAGCATTTTTTGAAAGATTTAAAGACTAAAATATGTAAATATTTCATTGGAGTCTGACGTTATCGACTTTTAACTGCCAAAATATCCATGTTGTGGGCCGTACAATTGTGATAGCTGATATATTATCGCAGACTTAAAGGAAAAAGTGCAGATTGCATTTGAATATTGCAATGGTACATATGTGGGCAGAATTAATATGAAAGGTATATGTTAGATTAATTACTTCTGCATTACGTGGTTTTGGGATTCAGAATTACAGGAAAAGAAATGAAGCCATCTTTTCATTCTCATCTTTCATTTCTTTTTCCTGAAAAGGACGGAAGTGGGGTTGGGGGGATGGTGGGGGAAGGTGTTATGCAGCTGAAAGCATGTCTGGTCACTTTCAGACAGAACTAATTTTGCTGAATATAATGTACAGCCAGAACTGCCAGCTAATGGTCAGGCTTTTCCAAATGTAACAATTGTCTGGTCAATGGATACCTGAGTTCTGGTTGCTGTTTTGATATGAATTGGTTTAAATAATGCCCAGGATACCAGAAGACAATGGTATTTAAATATCATTGTTCTAACACGTGGAAATAATCAAATTATGAGAATTTAATGTGTCATGAGGAGTATATGCACCTGGCACTTTGAAATCTAAATGCAGAGTAACTGCCATTGAACAGCAGAGCATCTGCTGTAGTGCCAGAGATGTAACTGGCCACCTAAAACACTCTCTAAGATACCTTTTCATGTAAAAACTAGTTGCACTTAAAAACAAAGGAAGATGACCCATGGATATCAGCAGCTGGAAGAGTGAAGACAGCGGAGGAGGCAGAGACTGTGTGGTCTTGAGATTAATTGAATGCAATGTTTCAGACGTGGGTTATAGGAACAGCGTTTTTTTTCGAGGTGGAGTCAGATAGACATCAGTTAAGAAAAGGGGATCTTGTATTTGTGAATCGTTGTTGTTAATGATGAATATTAAAGTTAAGAAATTGAATTGTTATTTTTCTTTAAATAGTATCATGTCAGAGTTTTGTCAATCATATATTAACAAATTACGCGGCAAAGTGAGCTTTTCTGGGTGTTTGCTTTAATTAACAGAGGGGTTCGACCTCCACATTGCAAATATCCATACACACTAACACATATCTTTGCACTTGGTCCATATCCTTCGAGCCCTTTCCTATCCATATATTTGTCCGAATGCCTTTTAAATGTTGTTAATGTACCCCCTCAAAAGCATCCGCAAGCAGCTCTTTACATCTGCGTACCAGCCTCTGTGCAAAAACGTTGCCTCTCAGGTTCCCTTTTCTCCTTCCATCTAACAATAAACAGATCCCTCTCGTATTTGATTCTCCAAACCTTGGAAAGAGACTGAGAGCATTCACCATATTCATGCCCCTCGTGATCTTATATCCCTCTATAAGTTCCCCATTCAGTCTCCTCTGCTCTAAAGAAGAAGTCTGAGAATATCCAAACTCTCCCTTTAACTCATGCCATTGGGTTGTGGCAACATCTTTGTAAATTTCTTGGGCATTGTTTCTAGTTTAATAACATCCTTCCTATAATAAAGTGACAAAAACTGAATACAATACTTCAAGTGTGGCCTCGCCAATGTCTTGTATATCTGCAACATAACTTCCCAACTTCTATAATTAATGCCCTGACTGATGAAGGCCAGTGTGCCAAAAGCCTTCTGTCGGCCTGTGACTCCACTTTCAGAAAACCGTGAACCTGAACTTCAAAGTGTCTCTGTCCACTACCTCCCGATAAGGCCCTCCCATTCACCATGAAGCACCTACCTTGATTTGACTTTCCAAAATGCAAGACCTCACACCTATCTATGTTAAACTCCATTTGCCATTTCTCGGTCCACTTCAGGGTCTTGCTGCATTTTTTGATAACCTTCCTCGCTGTCCCCGATATTGAATATTTTAGTATCATCTGAAAATTTGATCATCATGCTTGTTACAATCTCATTCCCGATATTGGTAAGAGATAACAAACAGTAATGGGCCTAGCACTAACCCCTGAGATTCTCCACTGGTTCACTAATATCCTTCGGGTAAGGAAAATTCCATCCTTACCTGGTCTGGCCTGCAGGTGACTCCAGACCCATAACAATGTGCTTGACCCTTATCTGCCGTGTGGGCAATTATGATGGGTAATACATGCTGCCTATCCAACAATGCACTCATCCAGAAAAAATGAATAAAAGATCGTTACAAGATTCCAGTCCTACAAGCAGTCTTCCACTATTAACCTCTCCTTCCTAACATCAAGCCAATTGTGGATCCAATTTGCCTGCTCCCCCTGCATTCTATGTGATCGAACCTTCCAGAGCAGTCTATCATGTGGAACCTAATCAAAGGCCTTACTGAAATCTATACTGACTATGTCTACTACTCTCTGTGTCGACTGATTCAAGAATCTAAGTAAAGCCATATTCCTACAATTATGAATCCATGCCGAGAGATGTTTGAGAAAATCTTTACAGATTGACCTCCTTTGTAAGCAATAATCTCGTTACCACAGACACAGATGTTTGTATCATGAAATGAGAGTGAAGAAACTGAATGTTTAATCTGTAGAGCTATGAGAATAGAGATGCTTGCGCTGAAACTTGAGGATTGGTTGTGATCACGTCTTTCCAGAAGAGACATTGATACGTTGAGAAATACCATACTTTACCCATGTTTGATTGGTTTGATTTATTGCCATGTATACGCTTTTACAGGAAAACACTATTTATTAGCAGTGGAGGCAGATCATAGCAAACATGGCGAGAGAGATCATAGGGTGGAAATAGACTTGGACAGAGTAAGGCATACAGGTTACACTGAACAGGACGTGCACTAGACAAGATCAACATGAACAAGATCAGCATTATTTGAACTTAGAGAGTCCATTCATCAGTCCAACATGGTCTTCCTAATTGTTTCTCACCACATTAATAAGCAGTTATTGTGTGACCCTACACCGAACATCATGTTGTTCACAATCCCCAACAGCAGCCACCATACCTTCCATCTGAAACAGATAGCCATTACCACCAGCTTCTGCCCTCCAAAGAGAACACCAGGCTGTCTTGTCGGAGATGGAAGGTGCCTCCTTTAGACTTCAGACAAAGCATTTCGCTTCTGTCCTCACTGCGAAAAAAAACACGTTAAAGACCCACATATATATAATCAGAAACATAGCCAACAGGAACAACATGGAGCAGTCTGTTCAGCCTCTGCTCCATTTGTTCATCATGTTCGAGCATTAATCAGGAGACAGTGAGGACGTCAGATGCTGGAAATCCGAGTCAGGAGTGGTGCTGGAAAAGCACAACAGGTCAGGCAGGGTCTGAGGGGCAGGAGAATCGATGTTTCAGGCATAAGCTTTTCATCTGGAATGAGCATTGATTACCTCATTCTGTCCCTGTGTAAGTGCGTTGAAGGACTGATGGTGTCCTCTTGATATCCCTGTGTAAGTGCCTCAAGGGGCTAAATGGCCTCCTCTTCTTCCTGTGCAAGTGCCTCGACGGGCTGAATGGACTCCTCCTGTTCCTGTGTAAGAGATTCAAGGGCCTTAATAGTCTCCTCATATTCCTGAGTAAGTGACTCAAAGGGTTGAATGGTCTCCTCCTGCTCCTGTGGAAGTGACTCAAGGGGCTGAATGGTCTCCTCCTGTTCCTGTGTTAGTGACGCAAGGGGATGAATGGCCTCCTCCTGTTCTTGTGTAACTGACTCGAGGGGCTGAATGGCCTCCTACTCCTGTATAAGCGACTCACGGGGCTGAATGGCCTCATCCTGTTCCTGTATTAGTGACTCAAGGGGCTGAATGGCCTCCTGCTCCTGTATAAGCGACTCACGGGGCTGAATGGCCTCATCCTGTTCCTCAGTAAGTGACTCAAGGGGCTGAATGGCCTCCTCCTGTTCCTGTGTTAGTGACTCACGGGGCTGAATGGCCTCCTGCTCCTGTGTAAGCGACTCACGGGGATGAATGGCCTCCTCCTGTTCCTGTGTAAGAGACTCAAAGGGCTGAATGGCCTCCACCTGTTCCTGTGTAAGTGACTCAAGGGGCTGAATGGCCTCCACCTGTTCCTGTGTAAGTGACTCAAGGGACTGAATGGCCTCCTCCCGTTCCTGTGTAAGTGATTCAATGGGGCCGATTGGCCCTCCTTCTGTTTCTGTATAATACACTCAAGGGGCTGAATGGTGTCTTCCTGTTCCTGTGTAAGTGACTGAAGGGGCTGAATGGCCTCATTCTGCGAGAGGGGGAGGGAGGGGATGGCGATAGGGGAGGGCGAGTGAGGGGAGAGAGGGAATGGAGAGCGTGAGAGGGGAGGGAGTGACGGGAGGGCGTGAGGGGAGAGAGGGAAGGGATGGTGAGAAGGGAGGGCGAGAGAGGGGAGAGTGGAAATGGAGAGCGTGAGAGGGGAGGGCGTGAGAGGAGGGCGTGAGGGAGGGAGAGGGCGAGTGAGGGAAGGGAGGGAGTGGAGAGTGAGAGAGGGGTGAGGGTGAGAAATGGGAGGGCGAGAGAGAGGGGAGGTTGAGAGAGGGGAAGGAAGGAGGGGATGGTGAGAGGGAGGTGAGAAAGGGGACAGCGGGAGAGGGTGAGGGGGCAGACGTTATTGTGTTGGAAAGTGGGTCTCATGTTGACCGTGCTGTATTTCCGATAGTACAGAGTCTTTGCTTCTGTGATTGTATGGCTGTGGAAGGCCAATCACTGAGTACCTTAAAATAGGAATTGATAGGTTTCTGAAGAATATCTTAACAAAGTTTATCAGACAGAACTTGTAATATTTTCTGAAAATATGTCAATGGCAAAATTAAGAGAAAAAAATGTGCAGTTTTCATACAGTTTGATACCAGAGAATTGAGGACCGGGAAATAGCAGAACTATGGAGCAAATACTTCAGTTATGCATTCACAGAGGAAAACAAAACCAAAAATAAAACTTCCTAGCAATACTAGGGAACTTTAGTCTGGTGAGAAAAAGGGAATAGAATGAAATTATCAACTCAACAGTTTAGAGAAAGTATCGGACTGAAATTAATGGACATTGACAAATTTAGGAGAGATTTATGAAATGGGAATCATATTTGAGAAAGGGGCTTTTAGAAAAATTAGGTAGAAGTGCAGTACGAGTAGAATTTCAGAAAGAGTTTTGATAAAGCCCCAAGCCTATTGTTCAAATTCGAATCCTGTGGGACTGGGGCTAATACATGGTAGTTTTCGAATGGCAGACCTGGCAGGAAACAGTGAGTAGGAAGAAAACAATGTTTTTTTTAAAAATGGTAACCTAGGAGGATATAGCAAGGATCGTGGCTTGGGCTCCAGTTATTGCCAATACCCATCATATATTTGGTTGAGTGTCTCAAACGCAATATTCCAAAGTTTGCTGACAGCACGAAACAATGTCAGCTTGTGAGTGGGTGAGAAGGATGTAAAAAAGCTCCAAGGTGACTGTGACAAGTGAAGTGACTGGGCAAATACCTGACAGATGGAGAGCAATGAGAGAGATGTGATGGTGTATACTTTGATGGGAACAATAGAATGGCAGCCTATCAGTTGTAAAGGGAGTAGTTGTAAAATGTTGCTGTATAAAGCACCTTAAGCTGCATTTTTGTTTATTTCTGTGCAGCCCTCCGAGTCCATGTAAGGCAGTGAGTTCTGAATCCAGGAGTCAATACGAGGAATGGCATTGGCATGCTGACCAGTGTATATAGACCCTGCAAGTGGGGAGCTGTAATATTGAAAGGAATCTGGATCTCACTGTTCACCAGTCACTGAAAGCAATATTGCAGTGGGATTTGAGTACAGGAGTAAGAGTATCTTACTGCAGCTGTACAGGGCCTTGGTGAGACACCATCTCGAACATTCTGCAGCATTGTGTGCAGTTTTGGTCTCTGTTCCTCATAGAGGACAAACATGACATTGAGGGAGAGCAGTGAAGGATGAGCAGACTGATCTCTGGGATGACAGACTTGTTGTGGGATCTGAGTTCGTGAGGACTGGACTTGTGATCCATTAGGTTTAGGATAATGAGTGGAGATCTCAGTGAAGTATATAACACTCTGATTGGGCGAGACAGGTTGGAAGCAGGGATGGTAATTCCCTGGCTCGGATGTCTAAAGCAAGGGGCCACAGTATCAGGTACAGACAGGCCACTTTACATTGAGGTGAGAATAAATGTCTGCACTCTGAGACTGGCGAACCAAGGGTACTCTCTCCCAGATCAGGCTGTGGAAGTCATGGCGCCGAATATAAATAAGGATTTCTGGAAACTAAAGGGATAGGGAGAGAGCAGGAGTACGGTGTGAAGGTAGAAGAGCAGCTATCAGTCCAGGTTGTTCTCCAATAACGCGGTAGCTGTGTTTCAGTGCAACACCGTGTTGTCGAAAATCATGCAGTATTAATAATGGGTCTATGGTAAAAAGAGGGTAAGGACCGAAGCCCCAAAAATATAAGTAAAAACCAAAAATTAAATTTGGTCTAACACACACACTAGGACAGTCTAAATAAATCTTTAACTCACATGTTGTAATGGAACAGTGCTGTAAATGTAACACTTTCACACTACAGTCACTCACTGGAGCACTGTACCTTTCACCAGAAAGCACATGGGGGTTGACTGACCACGTGATGCCGATGGGGAATTCCAGGTCTCCTCAAGATTCTCTCTACAGTTTGGAATAAGGTTTTTTCTAAATGTAGTCTACAATTTCCAGTTTCAGGCTCAGTTTCAAACCTTCATGAGCGCATTGCATTCCTGTTTTAGCTGAACACATTGATTGTACGTTTTGCAGCGAGAGGATCCTGAGGCAGGGTTTTGCTGTTCAGCTGGTTCCTGGCAAGGAATCGCATCACAGTGAATGCGAATTCACTTCAGAGAAAAAGATACACGAATCACATTGCAGCCAAATTGTATTTAATCAACATGCGTTATCAGAGAACTGCCTGTATATTGAATGGTGGAGCAAAACTGATGGGCTGAAGGTACGACAGAAGTTCTCTTTTTATATTAAGGGATATGAATATTTTATGGGGAAAACTGCACTGAGGAGATGTTCGGCCATTAACGAGCACAGGGAAAGCTCAATATATTGCATGACCTACTCCTGTCACAATGTTTGTGTGCAGTCTGTGGTAAAGCTCTGCAAATATTGTCACAAGCTCTCAGCTGTTAGGAAGGAGATCTCTGCAGGGTCGACAGGATTGTGTTTCCCATTCCCTTTTCTAATAACGACGATGGGGTCTGGTGTTCGTTATAGGTTCATCCTTTAAGACCTTAGTGCAGTTTGATATAACTAAGTGTCTTGCTTGGCCGATTGAGAGACCATTGAAGAGTTTATCACATGTCTATGCATCTGGAGTCACTTTTAGGCCAGACCAGGAAAGCATGGGAGATTCACTTCCTGAAAGTACATTGGGGAAGGAGATCGATATTTACAATTGATATTGCACACAAGGTCACTATTACTGACACCACATTTTAGATCTTGACATTTTATTAATTGTTTTTAATTTCCATCAGCTGCCAGAGCATTAGCCTGGTCTGGATTAATAATCCAGTGACATTTTCACAACAGCACCATCTCCACATGGGGACCTGTCGGAAACCACACTGAGTGGGTTATTTCTGTGCTGCTTGACAGCTCTGTCAAAAAGAACTCCCACCCATTTAACTGTTGTGATGGGACTGAAGGACTAGTAAATAGATTGCAGTAATCCTCCTTTTAGCGGATTGGTCAGAGTTGAGTAATTTTCCACATTGCCAGGGTGATGTCAGAGTTGGAGCTGGAATGAAACAGCTTCCCCAGGGACAGGACTTGTTGTGCAGCACAAGTCTTCAGTCCTATTGTAGGAATGGGGTCAGGGCCCATTGACTATGTCGTATCTACGGTGTTCAGCTGTTTCTTCATGTCACGTGCAGTGAATCGAATTGATTTGTGACTGCCATCTGTGATTCTGTGGGCATCATGACGAGGGTGAGGTGGATAATCTCACTGGCTCAACTCTTCTGGCCGAGGATGGTGCAGATAGTGAATCTTTTACACTGAGGTACAAGGCTGTTCCATTATTTAGGATGTGGATATTTGAGGAGTCCTCTCTTCCAGTAAGTTATTTAATGGTCCATTGACTTTTATGCATGGATTTGACAGGCTGACAGAGCTTACATCTGATTTGTTAGTCTTGGGATCATTTCTCCCTCTGCATCAGATGTTAGTCCTGCTGTTTGGAGTGTAACCAGTCAAGTGTAGTCGCATTAATGGGTTGTCAACAGGTTTAGATGAACGTGATTCCGACCCTGGCATGTTCACCCACACTCGTCACTGACCCATGGATCGGCTTGATGGTAATGGCGGACGGATGGATTATCCTGAGGAAAAAATTACAGATTGTCATTGAAAACTATTCTGCTTCTTCTGCTGCTGTGATCTACATCATCAGATGACAGCCCAGTTTTAGCCTCAATATTTATAAATCAATTCTACTGACTGTTCCCCATTTCACACCGAGACCCATTCACCCATCAGCCCTGTATTCAGTGACCTACTCTGGTTTCTGATGCGGAAATACTTCCATTTTCATATTCTCATTCTGCTGGAAGTCTTTCCTTGGTGCCACGCCTCAAAATGTTGCATAAACTCAATCCATTTAAGGTACTAATCCGAATCTTCTCCTTTCCAAAGTGCCATGTTCTGTGTTCGAAGTGAACTTGTTTCCCACTGTTTTTCTCCCTGACTATGATTCAGAGCTCTGCAGTGTCAGTGATGCCAACCTTATGCAATTTCAGAATCAATGAACTTCTGCACCATGCGTTCAATTCCCAGTGTACGGCGCTCCATGGTGGACAAGATGTTTGGGCATCTTTGACATATATCATTGGAAATTGTTCAAAAACAGAAATTGCTGAAGAAATTTCTAAAGATGTTGCAGCATTTTCTGGAGTGAATGCAGAGTTAAACTTTCAGGTCCAGTGAACCTTCTATAAAGCTCCCAGTATCTCCAACATTTTTATAGTCTTATTTCCAGTATCCATAGTCATTTGTTTAATTGAAATTTTTTCTGTGCTTATTCATTTCTGGAGAAACTCAGCAGGTCTGTCAGCATCTGCAGAGACAGAGAAACAGAGTTAACGCTTCCAGTCCAGTGTGACACTTCTTCAAAACTGAATAAAATTGCAAAATGGTCTTTTAATCCCTTGCCAGAAGAGGGGGATGTGTTGCAGGGAAAAGAGGGTGTGGCAAAAGAAAAAACGGGCTTTTAGTAGTGGTGAATGAGAAGATACTGAAAAACGGGTTTAAGTTAAATTGTGAATGGGGAAAGGGGTTCTCTCTATTGATTGCAAGATAAAGAAGACACAACCACACACGGTCATAGGGAGGCCAGGAGGGAGAATGTTGACTATGAGGTATTATATAGGTCTGGCCACAGATACTTTTTCACTATAGTGATCATCACACCCTTCAGACAAATAAATTCAGATGCTTGACTTCTTATTGGCACTAGTAAACGTTTCAAGCCGCCTTAGTATTGTAACATGGAGGAAAACAAATGACAGTATGAAGTTTGGGGTGAGTGTTGGTTACCTGTCATGTTGAAGATAGTTCCAAATTTGCAGTGCTTATCTTTAAATGCTTATTCTTGAAGTTAGTATCAGATAGAGTGTAGAAGATTGTGGGCTGACATTGTAGAAATTTATAAAATCATGAGAGGAATGGATAGGGTGAATAGCCAAGATCTTTTCCACGGGCTGGGGGAGTTCAAGCATAGAGAGAATGGGTTTAAGGTGTAAGAGGGAAGATTTAAAAGGGACGAAGGGACAACGTTTCTACACAGAGTGTGGTGTGGGTATGGAATGGGCTGCCAGAGGAAGAGTGGGAGATGTGTGTACAACTGCAACATTTAAAACTCATTTGGACAAACATGTGACTGGGAAAAACTTAGAGGCATATGGGCCAAATGATAGCAGATGGGACTAGTGTAGTTTGGAAAACTTGCCCAGCATGGACATTTAGAAAAGCTTCACACAGAGTCAGTGTGGGCTTGTGAACGGGAAATTATATTTTGCCCTGTAAAATCATGCAAAGTGTTTCTGGAGATGCCTGAGAATGTAACAAGTGGACTTGATAAAGGGAATCTGGTAGACACCAGGCTTTCCAGAGATTTTCCACAAGGTATTACAAAATAAAAGTTCTTACACAAAACAGAAGCCCGCGGATGTCGGATACTGTATTAACATGGGGTGATGACTGGTTAACACAGAAATCAAAGAGTCAGGATTAATGGATCTCTATGAAAAGGGAATCTGCTGGAGTACCACAAATATCAGTCCGATGGCATCAGTTATTTACACTCTATACTGATCGCCTGAAGGAGGGAGCTGAGTGCAATATACATCCGACTTTGTGGATGACACTGAGAATCAAAAGGCAGGCTCTTATTTAATGAAGAGGACTTCCAGAAGAGGAGCAGTACTAAGGGATTGGAGTCTTCCTGTGTATGAAACACAAAGTCAGCATGCTGATGCAGCAAGTAACTGGGATGGTACATTAGGCAGCTTCCTGGGATGGAAGGGTTTAGTTATTGAGAATTTCTAATATGGTGAGGCGATCATCCATTGGGGTTTAAATGAATGATGAGTGATACTGCTGAAACATACAAGACACAGTAGGGGCGTGAGAAGGTAGATGTTGAGAAGTTGTTTCCATTCCTGGGCAGACTGTCACACTCGAGGATATATATACCGAATCAGAAGTATCGATTTCAATCTGAGATGCATACCGATGTCTTCTCTCAGAAGGTAGTGAATGTCTGGAATTGCCTGACCCAGAGAGGTGTGGAGGGATACAAGGCATCGACAAGAAAGTGGAGCTGAGCCCTGGAGTAGATCAGCCATGTTTTTATTAAATTACAGGGCAAGCTTGAGGGGCCGATTGACCTACTCCTGTTCCTATTTATTGATTTAACACGCTCTGCTTTTGGAAAATAATGGGTTATTTTCCTGGAAATCGTGTTGTAAAATGTTGCATTCACGGAGAGCAGAGGATTTGTTGTTTTGACCCTGGATGGGAATGGGGCTGTATTCCCAGCGTATCTGGGGCTGCAATATGTCCCACATTTGGAGCAGACTTTACAGAGAGGGGAAGCCTGAAAACAGGGATTGGGGGGTGGTGGGGACACTTTCTGGCCCAGCCTACATTTTCCAAGTATATTTTCAAAACTGCACCGAACCATCGGAGTGGCCTTGATCTGCCCCTGTGTAGCAAGTCTCAAGGGCTGAATGGAACATCAGAACTATCGGATGACTAGGGTAGGTATCAGTCCAGTCAAGGATAGTAGTGGGAAGTTGTGCGTGGAGGCGGAGGAGATTGGAGAGACATTAAATCAATACTTTTCGTCAGTATTCACTCAGGAACGGGACACTGTTGCTGGTGTGAATATTGAGTCACAAGTGATTAGAATGGATGGCATTGAAGTATGTAGGGAAGAGGTTTTGGGAATACTGGAAAGGATGAAAATAGATAAGTCTCCTGGGCCTGATGGCATTTATCCTAGGATCCTCTGGGAAGCTAGGGAGGAGATAGCAGAGACATTGGCCTGGATTTTTATGTTGTCATTGTCAACGGGAATAGTACCAGAAGACTGGAGGATGGCGAATGTGGTCCCCTTATTCAAGAAGGGGAGTAGGGATAGCCCGAGTAACTATCGGCCAGTGAGTCTGACTTCTGTGGTGGGCAAAGTCTTAAAGAGAATTGTAAGGGATAAGATTTATGAACATCTGGATAGGAATAACGTGATCAAGGATAGTCAGCATGGTTTTGTGAAGGGCAGGTCGTGCCTCACAAACCTTAATGAGTTCTTTGAGCAGGTGACTAAGGAGGTGGACGAGGGTAAAGCAGTAGATGTTGTGTATATGGATTTTAGTAAGGCGTTCGGTAAGGTACCTCATGGTAGGCTAATGCAAAAACTACGGAGGTATGGCATTGAGGGTGCATTAGAGATTTGGATTAGGAATTGGCTGGCTGGAAGGAGACAGAGGGTAGTAGTTGATGGTATAGGTTCATCTTGGAGTGCAGTTACTAGCGGTGTACCTCAAGGATCTGTTTTGGGACCATTGCTTTTTGTTATCTTTATAAATGATCTAGAGGAGGGGCTTGAAAGCTGGGTGAGTAAGTTTGCGGATGACACAAAAGTCGGTGGAGTTGTGGATAGTGAGGAAGGATGTGTCAGGTTACAGCGGGATATAGACAAGTTGCAAAGCTGGGCAGAAAGGTGGCAAATGGAATTCAATGTAGCTAAGTGTGAAGTCATTCACTTTGGTAGGAGTAACAAGAAGATGGGTTACTGGGCTAATGATAGGCTACTTGGTAGTGTGGATGAGCAGAGGGATCTTGGTGTCCATGTACACAGATCTTCGAAAGTTGCCACCCAGGTAAATAGTGCTGTGAGGAAGGCATATGGTGTACTGGGCTTTATTGGCAGATGAATTGAGTTCCGGAGTCCTGAGGTCATATTGCAGTTGTATAAGACTCTGGTGCGGCCTCATCTGGAGTATTGTGTGCAGTTTTGATCGCCATACTATAGGAAGGATGTGGAGGCATTGGAACGAGTGCAGAGGAGGTTTACCAGGATGTTGCCTGGTATGGTAGGAAAATCGTATGAGGAAAGACTGAGGCACTTGGGGCTGTTCTCATTGGAGAAAAGAAGGTTTAGGGGAGATTTGATAGAGGTGTACAAGATGATTAGGGGTTTAGAAAGGGTAGACACTGAGAACCTTTTACCGCTCATGGAGTCAGCTGTTACAAGGGGACGCAGCTTTAAATTAAGGGGTGGAAGGTATAGGACAGATGTTAGGGGTAGATTCTTTACGCAGCGGGTTGTGATTTCATGGAATGCCCTGCCAGTAGCAGTGGTGAACTCTCCCTCTTTATGGTCATTTAAGCGGGCATTGGATAGGCATTTGGAAGTTATTGGGCTAGTGTAGGTTAGGTAGGATTCGGTCGGCGCAACATTGAGGGCCGAAGGGCCTGTACTGCGCTGTATTTTTCTATGTTCTATGTTCTAACACAGGGCTGAGGGACACGAGGGGGCCATTCGGCCCTTTGGCAATACTCCATCAGTAAGTAAGGTCGTTGCTCATCTCATTGTGGTCCCAGTTGCACTTTGCTCTCCATGCACCATTATCCCTGATTCACCTGTCTAAAGACAATTAGACAAAGTCAGCCTCGGTATAATATAAATATCTGACCATCCCAAACTTCAGGTAAAGAGAATTCCCACTGGAATGAAATACCACTTTGTGAATTTATCCTAATTCATGCTCTGACTGAGGTTGGAGGGTGTCAATGTTTCCTTTTCTCGTCCCACTCCTCCACTGCTCACAACAAATTTTAAATGTAACCAGGTTGGTGATTTGGCTGATGATAAAGTTCTCAGACTGGGTGAGTTTCAGTGATAGGAACAAGTCAGGGAGATTTCTTTAGTCAGCCACACGTAACTAATAGAACTAACCGATGCACCACAGGGTGGATCTGTGTTTGGCACTTTTACCGCCCATCGCTTTGGAGCTGCGTTCAATTCCAACCTCGGACAACCCTCTATGTGGATTTTGAACATTCTCCCCATGTCTGTGTGGGTTTCCTCCCAGAGTTCCAGTTTCACCCCACAGTCCAAAGATATGACGCTTAGAGTGGATTATCCATGCTAAATTGCCCATAGTGCCCAGGGATGGGAACGTTAGATAGGTTAGTGTTGGCAAATGCAGGGTTACATGGATAGAATACGGGGGGCAGTCCAGGAGGGATACAGTTCCGAGGGTCAATGTGGACATGATAGATGGAATGTCCTGCTTCCACACCGGAGAGATTCTATAAAAATGACAAGACGTTTGGATTATACAAACACACAGTGGGTATCTATCTGATCCACTCTCCTCTAGGCTTTGTATGTTTCAATAACATCACCTCTCATTCCAAGAGTAACCTGTTAAAGCCTTCATAATATAAGACCCTCTTCCCTGGAATACATGAAGTGAAGCATCTCCGAACTGCTTCCAAATTAATTATATACTTCCTCGGGTCAGGAGACAAAAACAATCTCACACACAGCTGAGATTGATTTTTGTTTTCATTATGGTGAGAGTATTTGGAATCTCTTCTCCGCATAGCATTGGAGGCAAAAATATTGAATATTTTTGAGGCACAGACAGAAGGTTCATAAGTAACAACAGAGTCAAGGATTATCGAGGAATGGGCAGCAATTTGCAGTGTAGGGGAAAATGTAGACAGTGGTACAAAATCACACTGCTCCAGAACATCCAGGAATATAATGCAAACCGAAATGATAATATTGATAAAATGTCGATCCGGAAGGTCTGCTTTGTTGGGCTCTACGTCACAGCACGGTCAAAGTGGTTCCCGACCCTACTCTATTCCAGCAATTTGCTTAAAATTCAACCCTGAAAGGATGATAGAATCTTTATTAATTCCGTTTTATCAAGTGGAAATGACAGAATTTGGAAAAGGATGTGTTAGTCGTAACACACGGTGCACCCATCAGAAGCATCGAGCATAACTGAGGCTGTAGCTGCAACCCACTCTGCTCGTTCCCTGGACCCAGTTACTCACCCAGGTCTTGGTCACTGTGTTCATCAAGTTACGTAAAATGATTGACTGCATGATTAAAGAAAAGTTCAGCCGTGGCTCGAAATACTAGCACTCTCAGATGCGCTCCAAAAACTTGAGAAGCAACTTGATAGCCTTGGAAACAAAATGGACGATGTCAAGTGCCAAACTGCATGAGAGAGTCTGCAATCAATTCCTCACAAGAGAAGATCCTCATCGTTGAAAGGCAGGTCCGTATCTTTACTGAACATGATGACGACCTTGAGAACAGGGGCAGAATGAAGAACGTTCACATCGTCGGTCTGCTGGCGCAGACAGCAGGTGATCAGTCCGTGAGTATTTTTTGAGAATTGGCTGCAGCGATTCCTTCACTTCGAAACTGAAGAGGGATGGGTGAAGACTGAGACAGTTCATCGGGTTATGGTGCACAGGTCAGGCTCAGACCAGCGCTCTCACCCTGTCCTCGTGCGGTTACATAGTTATGGGGATAAACAAAGAATAATGGAAGCTTCCAGAACCCAGGGGAAAGACCCAATGGCTTTAATTCACGGGCTCCAGGATTATGTCCTTTCGGGATTTTCAGCGGCGGTGATTCTGAAAAAAAAAGTCATTTGATGATATAGAACATCGAAAATTACAGCGCAGTACAGGCCCTTCAGCCCTCGATGTTGCACCCACCTGTCATACCAATCTGAGCCCATCTAATCTACACCATTCCATGTACGTCCATATGCCTGTCCAATGACGATTTAAATGCACTTAAAGATAGCGAATCTACTATCTTTGCAGGCAAAACATTCCATACCCTTACTACTCTCTGAGTAAACAAACTACCTCTGACATCTGTCCTATATCTATCACGTCTCAATTTAAAGCTATGCCCCCTCATGATCACCGTCACCATTCTTGGACAAAGGCTTACCTATCTAAACCTCTGATTATCTTATTTGTCCTTATTAAGTCACCTCTCAACCTTCTGCTCTCTAACGAAAACAGCCTCAAGTCCCTCAGACTTTTCTCGTAAGACATTCCTTCCATACCAGGCAACATCCTAGTAAATCTCCTCTGCACCCTTTCCAAAGCTTCCACATCCTTCTTATAATGTGGTGACCAGAAATGTACACAATACTCCAAGTGCGGCCGCATTAGAGATTTGTACAGCTGTAGCATAACTTCATGATTCCAGAACTTGATCCCTCTGTTAATAAAAGCTAAAATACTGTCAACCTCGGTGGCAACTTTCAAGGATCTGTGTACCTGGACACCGGAATCTCTCTGCTCGTCTACGCTACCAAGAATCTTACCATTCGCCCAGTAGTTTGCATTCCAGTTACTCCGACCAAGGTGAATCACCTCACCCTTGTCCTCACCCTTGTCCGCATTAAACTCAATTTGCCACCTCTCAGCCCAGCTCTGCAGCTTATCTATGTCTCTCTGTTACCTGCAACATTTTTCCTCACTATCCACAATTCCTCCTACCTTAGTGTCTGCAAATTTACTAACCCACTGTTCTACGCCCTCATCCAGGTCGTTTATAAAAATGACGAACAGCAGTGGACCCAACACCGACCCTTGTGGTAAACCACTACTAACTGGACTCCAGGATGAACATTTCCCATCAACCATGACCCACTGACTTCTTTCAGCAAGCTAATTACGGTTCCAAACTGCTATATCTCCCACAATCCCATTACTCCGCATTTTGTACAATAGCCTACTATGGGGAACCTTATCGAACGCCGTGCTGAAATCCACATACACCACATAATCCTGTTTACTCTAATCTACCTGTTTGGTCACCTTCTCAAAGAACGCATTAAAGTTTGTGAGGCACGACCTCCCCTTCACAAAACCGTGCTGACTATCCCTAATCAATTTATTCTTTTCTAGATTATTATAAATCCTATTCCTTACAACCTTTACCTACACTTTACCAACAACTGAAGTAAGGCTCACTGATCTATAAGTACGAGGATTGTCCCTACTCCCCTTCTTAATGAGGGGAACCACATTTCCCATTCTCCAGTCTTCTGGCAATATTCCTGCGGACAATGACGATTTAAGGATCAATGCCAAAAACTCGGCAATCTCCTCCCTGGCTTCCCAGAGGAACCTAGGATAAATCCCATCCGGCCCAGGGGACTTACTCACTTTCACACTCTGCAGTATTTCTAATATCTCCTCCTTGTGAACCTCAAACACTCCTAGTCTAGTAGCCTGTATCTCAGTATTCTCCTCGACAAGATTGTCATTTTCTTGAGTGTATATTGTTGAAAAAATATTCATTTAATGCTTCACCTATCTCCTCTGACTCAACACACCACTTTCCACTCCTCTCCTTGATAGGCCCGATTCTTACTCTTGTCATTCTTTTCTTCCTTAAATACCTATAGAAAGCCTTAGGGTTAACCCTGATCCTATCTGCCAACAACTTCTCATGTCTCCTCCTGGCTCTTCTGTGCTCTCCCTTTAGGTCTTGCCTGGCTACCTTGTAACCCTCAAGCTCCCTAACTGAGCCTTCACATCTCATCCTAACATAAGCCTTCTTCTTCCTCTTGACCAGAGATTCAATTTGCTTCACAAACCACGGCTCCCACACTCTACAACTTCCTCCCTGCCTGACAGGTACATACTTATCCAGGACACACGGTAGCTTTTCCTTGAATAAGCTTCACATTTTTAATGTGCCTATCCCCTTCAGTTTCCTTCTCACTCCTATGCTTCCTAAATCGTGCCTAATCGCATTGTAATTGCCTTTCCCCAGCTGTACCTCTTGCCCATTGCTATACACCTATCCCTTGCTACCATTATAGAAAACATAACAGAAATTGTGATCGCTATCACCAAAGTGCTCACCTACTTTCAAAACTAACACCTATCAAGAGAAGAGTAAGGGAACTCGGGAATCAGTATTCCCTCTGGTACCCAACGGTTCTCCGTATTGCATTTAATGGATCCATGAACTTGTCTGACTGTGCAGAGAAAGCGAAAACTTTGTAGACATTTTAAATTGCCCGATAGATTTTGTTCAGTTTTTTGTTTTTTGATATGTTTAGTTTTGAGAGCTTGTCAGTTGTAATAGTTTTAGATTGCATAGTTTTTAAGCTCGATGAGACTTTGTTTATTAATCAGTAATTCGAGTTATTCCTCTCTCGAGTTCAAATGTTGCTACAATGTGTTGTGGATAATGATATGCTTAAATGGTGTACCTGGAACATTAAGGGGAGCCACTGTCCACTCAAGAGGAAAAGTTTACTTTCTAGTCTTAAAAATAGAGAGGGTGGATGTTTTCTATTGCAGGAAATGCAGCTTGATGACAAGGAACATTTGACATTACAGCAGGGCGGGTTTGAATTTTTTTTTTGCGTCTTTTAATACTAGGAGTAGGGGAGAAGCCATACTGGATATGAAGAATCTTCCATTTAAATTACTAGATTGTATTTGACAATCACGGGAGGATCATGATAACCCACGCCTTGAACTATGGTAAATAATCCAATATTTTAAATGGTATTTGCAACCCACTCCCCACCCCGGGCGCACACTCTAAGAATCCTGATAGATGCATTTTCCAAATGCAGTTACCTTGCAACATAACACATTATCGTAGAAGGAGATTTCAACTGTCTTATGGACTCCACGGTGGGCAGAATGTACAAAGTTCCCTCAATATCCTTGTTATAATGTTAGTAATTGGAAGATTTGTGTGCAAAACTAGTGCTGCTGGATGTCTGGAGGCTCATCTACCTCACAAGTAGGGCTTTTATTTTCTTCTTTAACCCACTGAACTGCCACACGAGGGTTTATATCTTCCCCATCCCTGCAACAATCTTAGATTAGGTGGCATACTGCACAACTGGGAATATTACCACTTCTGACCATACTTATTGATTAAGGTTAAGGGCAATATAACAGATTCGAGACACCGGCGAATATATCCCTTTATTCTGAAGGCGAGTTAGTTCATTGAGTATTTCTGCAATGAATTCAGATCTTTCTTAGCCATTAATTCAGATTCAAGCAGTAACCCATCCATTCTATGGGAAATTGCTAAGGCTTATGCCAAGGGAATAATTATTCCTGAGGATGCAGCAGAAGGGGAAGCAGGGACGTTGGTTTGAGGTACAGCTGAGGGCAGCTGAGAGGGCATACTGTGATAGACCCTCAGTGGCTAAGCTGCAGAGGATCACGATGCTTCGGTCTACGCTCACGCTCACACAGACAGCCAAGAAGGTACTTACTTTTGAACATGGTGATAAGCCAGGCAAGTATTTAGCCAGGAAAACGACGGCCCCTCTCAAGACATTACCTCAATTAGGGAAGGTACTGGGATAATTACCTTCAATTAAAAGAAAACTCTCCTGTTCGAGGTATTTCAGACTTGCCATAATGAGGATAGATGGATTAAGATGGAGTCATTTTTCAAGAATCTGAATCTTCTAGGAGTAACCCCTGAATAAGTGTTGTGCCTCAATGCACCATTGTCAGTGCAGGAGGGTGTGAAGCAGCTTCAGAAAGTAAAGGCATACGTTCCTGACAGATTTCCTAGTGAATTTTATAAATAATTTATAAACCTATTGTCAAGGCTGATGTTTAACATGTCCCATCACTCATACAGTCACGAACCCATCCCTCTATCCTTAAGAGAGGCTCATAACTCTGATGCTGAAGAAAGGAAGACCCTGGAGGATTGTGCTTCTTACATGCCAATCTCACTTTTAAATGTTGATTTCAAAATCCTATCTGAGACACTTGCATGAAAGCTGGAATCTTTGCTGGCTTCCGTTGCTAAAGAGGACCAAACAGGTTAAATAAAGGGGCGCAGATCTTCCGACATGCAAAGAGTTTAATCAATATGATCCAAGAGTGTCAACAACAATCTATCCATGGATTATTGATCTCTTTAGATGAGAGCAAGCATTTGATTGAGTTGAGTGGCCGAATCTCTTCTTTACATTAGAACGGTTTGGTCTACGTAAAGTTTTTATCAAGTTGGGGAGAGTCCTTTACCATGATCCTCTGGCTGCGGTTCTCACTAATGGTGTGCCTACCAGTAATATTAATATTTCTTCAGGCAACCAACAAGGTTGACACCTTTCACCATTGTTGTTTACGGTGAGGATGGAGCCACTAGCGGAGGCCATTCACAGGGATGCCATCATATCTGACCCAGAAGTGGGTTGAAGTCACGTAAGATTACATTGCATGCAGATGAGGGTCTTATATTTTTTTTGTCAAAGTCCACAATTTTGGTAGTCCATGTAATGCAATGCAATAAATCACTTGTTGCTTTTCTGGGTGATAAGTTTAATTTTACCAAGTTGGAGGCCATGCCTCTGGGAGGTCTTAGGGAAATACCTGATACTGAGGGCAAATCCTGGTTTCCTTTTAAATGTTCACGGAGGTGGATTCCCTATTTCAGTTTATTCGTTACAGCTGTCATTTATCATTTATTTAATGTGAACTATGTCCATTTGTTTGACAAAATTAAACAAGACATTCAAAGATGGGAGGCATTTCCAATATCCTGGCTAGGTCGGATAGCTGTTATTAAAATGAATGTCCTTCCTCATTTACTACACCCCATGTGAATGCTTTCTTTGATATTTTCCAAACAGATGACACATGTGGGCATCACGGTGGCACAGTGGTTAGCACTGCTGTCTCACAGCACCAATGACCCGAGTTCACTTCCCGACTCAGGCTACTGACTGCGTGGAGTTTGCACATTTTCCCCGTGCCTGCGTGGGTTTCCTCCCACACTCCAAGGATGTATACGTCAGGCGAATTGGCCATGCTAAATTGCCCATCGTGTTGGGTGAAGGGTAAATGTAGGGGAATGGGTCTGGGTGAATGGCGGGTCGGTGTGGACTTGTTGAGCCAAAGGGCCTGTTTCCACACTGTAAGTAATTTAATCTAACATGTTTTTTTTAGAAAAGAATGACTGGTTTAGCTCTTTTATTTGGCACTAGAAGCGATTCTTTATCGAGCGTACAAAATTTCAACTGCCCCACAGATTGTGGGGAGTTGATTTCCCCGATTAAAAGCAATCAATTAAGTTTTTTCTCATCATATTTGAGTGCCTGGGTCGCTGAGGTCTCAGCATCAATATGGCTAGACATTGAGCTCTCCCAGACAAAGTGAACCCTTATTAGTCTGTTGTTATTAAATAAAATGACAACCTTTATGGAATATTGTCATAAACCAATGATGAGCAATACTTAAAGTCTGATTGAAGATTTGTAGCTCGTGTGTCCGTTGTTGTGGTTCTGTTCGCCACAAACTTCCAGCTGGGCGAACAGAACCACAACAATGATCAATACTGTTAAAGAATGAAGCACAATGCGCCAGATTGAGGACAATACAGCCATTACCATGTTTCTTACCCCATAATTGGTATACCACATTGTCAACCGGGGATAATGGATTCCAGGTTTAAACTGTGGGCAGCGAGGGGGAGGGGGGGTACATTGCTTGGGTGATTTAGAATTAGTAGAATCCCTACAGTATGGAAACATGTCCTTGGATTCCACAAGTCCACTTCCAACCTCTGAAGTGTAACCCCCCCAGACCTATTTCCCTACCATGCTATATTTACCCTGATTAATTCCCCAACTTACTGATCCTGGAACACTATGAGCGATTGAGCAATGGCCAATTCATCTAACCTGCACATCATTGTGACTGTGGAAGGAAACCTACGCAGACACAGTTGACAATATACTAACTCCACACAGTCAGTCACCCAAGGCTGGAACCAAACCCATGAACCTGGTACAGTGAGTCAGCAGTGCAAACCACTGAGCCACCACGTGTTACTTGAGGGAGAAACAATGATATCATTTGATAAAATAACTCGTGAGTATGGAGTTGCTAGTGGAGACTTCTGTTTTTTTCCAGATTAGAGATTTGATTTAAAAATTACTTTTAACAGACTCTTACAGATCTGATAGTGAGAAGCAGGTATTTATTGTTAAGAATACCCTCTTTATCAGCACCCTTTATCATTAGTTGGATAGTGTCCCCTCAGACAAGACTGTGCAGCTTCGTGACGTCTGTACGAGAGAGTTGGGGGTTTAGATCTCTTCGGAGACGTGGGAGAATATTTGTGAAAATGCTCAAAGGATATTGATCTGTAATAGGCCCCATTCCATGCAGTTGAAAATTCTTCATAGGTTCTATCTGACACCAGATTTTCTCTCAAAATCCAAAGTGGGATTATCTTCAGCATGTCCTAAATGCAGAATGACTACAGGCACTCTTACTTATTGCATGTGGCCCTGCTGCAGGCTTCATATATATTGAAGCACTGTGTTCGGTGTGGTAGAGTGGGTCTTGGGGACCGACTTGGAGATGGGCCCGGTTTCTCTTTTCCTGGGCCTGCCCAGAGTATCTTACGCAGATGCACATTGGAAAAAAAAATATATCCTTACTTTCTGTGCTAGGAAAAATATTCTGTTGTGTTGATTGTCTGAAAACTCCCCGGGGCTGTTGGGTCTTTGTAAGCTCATCGTGGAGAATATCCCTTTGGACTTTCTCACCAGCATGGCGCACCAAAAATCAAATATTATTATAATTCATAGAGTCATAGAGGCATAGAGATGTAAAGCATGGAAACAGACCCTTCGGTCAAACCCATCCATGCCGATCACATATCCCAAACCAATCTAGTCCCACCTGCCAGCTCCCAGCCCATATCCCTCCAAACCCTTCCTATTCATTTACCCATCCAAATTCCTCTTAAATGTTGCATTTGCATCAGCCTCCTCACGACACCTGGCAGCTCATTTTATACACGCACCACCCTCTGTGTGAAATAGTTGTCCCACAGGTCTCTTTTATATCTTACTCCTCTCACCCTAAACCTATGCCCTCTCGTTCTGGACTCTCCGACCCCAGGGAAAAGACTTTACCTATTTACGCTATCCATGCCACTCATAATTTTGCACACGTCTATAGTGTCACCACTTTGACTGGGACGTTCCAGGGAAAACAGCCCCAGCCTGTTCAGCCTCTCCCTATAGCTCCATTCCTCCAACCCTGGCAACATCCGTGTAAGTGTTGACTGAACCCTTTCAAGTTTCCGATAAGAAGGAGACCAGAATTGCACGCAATATTCCAACAGTGGCCTAACCAATGTCCTGTACAGCCGCAACATGATCTTCGAATTCCTGTACTCTATACTCTGACCAATAAAGGAAAGCATACCAAACGCCTTCTTCACTATATCTACCTGCGATTCCACTTTCAAGGAGCTATGAACCTGCACTCCAAGGTTTCTTTGTTCAGCAACACTCCCTGCGACCTTACCATTTAGTGTATAAGTACTGCTAAAATTCCAAAAGTGCAGCACCACATATTTAGCTTAATTAAACTCCATCTGCCATTTCTCAGCCCATTTGGCCATTTGGTCAAGATCCTGTTGTAATCTGAGGTGACCCTCTTCGCTGCCCACTACACCTCCAATTTTGGTGTCATCTTCAAACTTACGAACTGTACCTCTTATGCTTGCATCTAAATCATTTATGTCAATGACAAAAGTAGCAAATCCAGCACCGATCCTTCTGGCACTGCACTGGTCACAGGCCTCCGTTCTGAAAAACAACCGCCCATCACCACCCTCTGACTTCTTTCTTTGAGCCGGTTCTGTATCCAAATGGCTAGTTCTCCCTGTATTCCATGAGATCTAACCTTGCTAATCAGTCTCCCATGAGGAACCTTATCACAACCCTTACTGGAGTCCACATAGATCACATCTACCCCTCTGCCTTCATCAGCCCTCTTTGTTACTTCCTCAAAAAACTCAATCAAGTTTGTGAGACATGACTTCCCACGCACAAAGCCATGTTGACTATCCCTAATAAGTCCTTGCCTTTCTAAATACATGTACATCCTGACCCTCAAGATTCCCTCCAACAACTTGCCCACCACCAACATCAGGCTCACTGGTCTATAGTTCCCTGGCTTGTCCTAACCGCCCTTCTTAAACAGTGGCACCACGTTAGCCAACGTCCAGTTTTCCAGCACCTCACCTGTGACTATCCATGTTACAAATATCTCAGCAAGAGTCCCAGCAATCACTTCTCTAGCTTCCCACAGAGTTCTAGGGTACACCTGATCAGGTCCTGGGGACCCGTTTCAAGACATCCAACACTTTCTCCTCTGTAATATGGACAATTTGCAAGGTGTCATCATCTATTTCCCTACATTTTACGACTTCCATATCCTTTTCAACAGTAAATACTGATGCAAAATACTCGTATAGTATCTCCCCCATACTCCCTGTGCTAGGAAATATATTCTGTTGTGTTGGATGTCTGAAAGCTCCCCCACCCCCACCCTCTGCCCCGGGTCTGATGGGTCATTGTAAGCTCGTCATGGGAAATATCCCTTTGGACTTTCTCACCAGTATGGTGCACCAAAAAGCACAGTTTTATATAAGATATGGCAACCCTTTTTGGATTACCGCGATACAGGCTTATCTACAACTTTAAAAAGGGCATTTATATAACAATGACGATGTTGTGTAATGAATCAAATATGAAGAATCATGAACATATGAATGCGTAGTGCTCTCGAAGAATGAGAGCTATCATTGTGTTATGCTGAGCTGAATTATTTATTGTTTATTTTTGTTTTTCTTCTGTCCGTTTATAGACTTTAACTTGTTTTGGATCTACATGCACAAGGGCGTAATTTTGTTCAGTTATTTGAGTTGCTTTGTTATTGGTTTAATATAATAATAAAAATCTCTTCTCCAATAAAACTTATTGTTAAACAAATTAAAATGCTAACATTGATAGAATAGAGTCCCAAAGAACTCTCATTAGATAGACCACTCATGGTGGTTTACGCTGAAGATCACCACATGGGTGATGGGGTGAGGTTGAGAGAGCATCCCCTTCATGGTAATCTCTGTCAGTGTGGGGAATTGAAACTGCGCTGGTGGCCTCCCTCTGCATCACAAACCAACCATCCAGCCAACCGAGTGGGAGACTGTGTAACTGTTACACAAAGAATCAGTCACAGACAAGGGGCAAGATAAACTTTCATGACAAAGTAAAATGTATATTTGATGTAACGGTCATGATAACGGCTGAGGATCAAAACGTTATCTGCTAGAAATTGTATTTTATATTGAGACAAGTGTTTGGAAGGTGTTTTGGCTGAATACAATAAGGTGAGACAAGTGAAATCACCAGAATGACTAATTGTGATTGGGTATCGATAACCATAAAATAAGTGCATGTTTTTGATTGTTCTGTGGAAAGCATGCTGACTGCTGCATGAATTTATAAAGCAGATGAAATATGTTGTTCGGAGATTCCGTCCCCATGTGAAATGCCTTCTGAACGCATGCTGGAAGAAACCCGGGGTAAAAAAAACTTCTGAGAATTATCTGCTCGGTAACAGGAAGCTGGTGGTTGAATTAATGAAAGCTCCTGTGACATGGAGCTGAGAAAACCATCAGATCACCACCACCGTAATGAATGTTGGTGCATATTTGAAGCACTGAATGGCCTCATGATGGATTTTAATTGTGTGTGATTTGAAAAACGTACATCTCTACTACACCCTCTTACGTGTTACACACTCAGGCACAGCCGTTTTCCTGAAATTGGGAATAAGTTGGAACATTATCTGGAACATTCCATAATTGGCTTTCTCCAGAATATTCTATAACTGTGTGGGGGGCATTAGAAATGGAAGAGAGAAAGAGAAGGAAGATTATGCATGCAGTAGTGAGAGGAGTGGAGCATGAGCCTTGTTCGTGGGTCGGTGCTATAACAGATATACAGTGAGTGCTAGGGAGCAGAGAGAATACGGTGACCCTTATCCTGACAAAGGGGGCGAGGTTATTGATGCATGTCCTGTATTGCTGGACATTTCTTCAGATCGCAGATACTGCACTGAGCTGGGTGGTGAAGTCAGACCACGCTCGATGGGTCTGGTGGTGTGGCCCCCTTTGGGAAGAGAATGGTCCCCCTCTGTACTAGCCCATCCACCACGACCTTCGTGCTGCTGTCAACAGACTGTGGTGTAATTTTCCCTTAGCTGCCATGCTCGGGTAAACTGTGCAGTGCAGCTCCAAACTGAGCAAGGTCAACCGTGTGACAATTGGCCTTTTAGAGATGGCATTATTGCCAGGAATCACAGAATATCCAGGGGCATCCAGGCGACTGTGAGTACCTCCAGTCATCATGGGTGGGAGAACCGGGCTGGCATTGTATGTGAGGGACACCATGGAGTGGGCTGGGTAATTAATGAGATGAATTTGATAAGATAGCACCAGGAAACTAGCTCGGCCTTGTGCAGACAACCCCTCTGTCACACTCAATGAAAATGTCACTGAAACAGTTTTTTGTTAGATTCAGCCCAGTGAGGCGAAGACTCTGCTGTCCTCACTCCCAGTTACAAAGCTGCAGAACAAATGCTCATCCAAAACTCTCCATCGCCTGAACTCACAGCAATATCCCATTCACTCAAAATTCTTCACAATACGGACTCGTGTTGCATGATACTATCGAAATGTCTTCATTTCAGCATTCTGACACCTGTGAACATATCCTCCATGACATTTTTTCTCAGTCTCCCCCACTCTTCCTCCACTCCAAAACACACTCACTTACAGTCATACTGCACGAGACTGCCAGTAAGACTGACCATTTAGCCCAGCTGGTCCATGCCAACCAAAGTGTCCGTCCACACTCACCCCATTTCCCTGTCCTTGCTCTGTATCCACACTCACCCCATTTCCCTGCCTTTGCTCTGTATCCACACTCACCCATTTCCCTGCTCTTGCTCTGGATCCACACTCACCCCATTTCCCTGCTCCTGCTCTGTATCCACACTCACCCCATTTCCCTGCCCTTGCTCTGTGTCCACACTCACCCCATTTCCATACCCTTGCTCTGTATCCACACTCACCCCATTTCCCTGCCCTTGCTCTGTATCCACACTCACCCCATTTCCCTGCCCTTGCTCTGTATCCACACTCACCCCATTTCCCTGCCTTTGCTCTGTATCCACACTCACCCCATTTCCATGCCCTTGCTCTGTGTCCACACTCACCCCATTTCCCTGCTCTTGCTCTGTATCCACACTCACCCCATTTTCCTGCCCTTGCTCTGTATCCACACTCACCCCATTTTCCTGCCTTTGCTCTGTATCCACACTCACCCCATTTCCCTGCCCTTGCTCTGTATCCGCACTCACCCCATTTCTCTGTCCTTGCTCTGTGTCCACACTCACCCCATTTTCCTGCCCTTGCTCTGTATCCACACTCACCCCATTTCCTGCCCTTGCTCTGTATCCACACTCACCCCATTTCCCTGCCCTTGCTCTGTATCCTCACTCACCCTATTTCCCTGCACTTGCTCTGTATCCTTCTAATCCTTTCCTATCTGTGTATTTGTCCAAATGCCTTTTCAATGTTGTTATTGTACCCACCTCAATAACTTCCACTGGAAGCTCAGTCCATATGCGTACCACACTCTGTGTAAAAACGTTGTCTCTCAGGTTCCTTTTTATATATTTTTTCCTTTCCAAATATTAATGGATGTCCTCTAGCCCTCGATTTCCCAACCTTGGGAAAAAATTTAAAGTATTCACCCCATGTATGTAGCTCATGATTTTATAAGAGTTACACTTCTATAAGAACCCTCTCAGTTTCCTACGCTGTAAGGCAATAAATTCTAACCGTCCAAACTCTGTCTATAACTTAGAGCCTTTACCTCAGGAAAACTCTTTGTAAATTTCTTCTACACTCTTTCTCGTTCAATAATATCCTTTCTAGAGCAAGGTGAACAAAACTGAACACAATACTCCAACTGCAGCCTTATCAACATCCTGTACAACAGGAACATAACGTCCCAACGTATATACTCAATGCCCTGATGAAGGCCAGTGTACCCCAACAGCCTTCTTCACTGTCCTGTGTATCTGGGACTCAAATTTCAGACAACCTTGCACCTGATCTCCAAACTCCTTTTGTTCCACTACACTCCTTAAGACCCTCTCAATCATCACTAAACTCCAACCTGGATTTGACTTTCCATAATGCAAGACGTCACATTTATCTATATAAAACGCATTTGCTATTTCTCAGCCCACTTCCTCAGCTGACCAGGGTACTGCTGCAATTTCTGATAACGTTTCTCACTGCAAATGATGCCTCCGAATTTAGAGTCATCTGCAAACTTGCGCTGTGCACTCTCGTCCAAATCATTGATATAGATAACAAACAGCAATGGGCCCATGAACGATCACTGAGGCACTCCACTCGTCACAGGCCTCCAGTCCGACAAGCATACCTTCACCATAGCCATTTGCTTCATAATGTCAAGCCAATTGTGTCGCCAATTTGCCAGTTTACATTGGAGTCCATGCGATCTAACCTTCCAGAGCGGCCTACCATGTGGAACCTTATCAAAGGCCTTACTGAAATCCATATAGACTATGTCCACCACCCTGCCCGCGTCAACCTTTCTGGTCACTTCCTCAAAAACTCGAGCAAAATGTGTAAGGCATGATCTGCCACGCACAAAGCTATGCTGACTGCTCCAAGTCAAACTGTGTCTTTCCAAATGCATGCACATCCTCTATCTCAGAACCTTATCAAGTGGTTTCCGGAAACAGATGTGAAGCTTACTGGTCTATATGTCAGGCATTTATTTGCAGCCCTTCTTGAATAAGGGCATGTTCGTTACGGCCCGGCCTTCCGGGTCCTTGGCTCCTGAACTGTCTTCTCTCACCTCTTGCAGTACTCTTGGATTTTTCTGGTCAGGACCAAGAGATTTATCTGACTTTAAGCATTCTAATATGTCCATTAGTACCATTAATGATATAGACTGTTCCAATATATGTCAATTAACGTCCCAAAGGTCACAGGTCTTCATGTCTTTCTTCATGATAAACACAGAGGCGGAATTGAGGAACTCAAACATCTCTTGCGGATTTACACATGCATGCCCATTTTGGATTGTAAGACGTCCTATTCTCTCTCTGATTTTTCTTTTTCTTTACTATACTGAATTTGGATTCACACCAATCTGCTCAGCCAAGGCTATCTCATACCCACTTTTCGCCTTGCTGATTTCTTTCTTCAGTAAACTCCTGTATCCCCTGTGTACCTCCAGGGATTTCTTTGGTCCCAGCTGCCTGTACCTGAGCCATGTCTCTTTTTTTTGGTCAGAGCCTCAATATCGCTTGTCATCCAGGGTTCTCTCTTCCGGTCTCACTTTCCCTTCACCCTCGCAAGAACATTTCGACCTTGAACTCGAACTATCTCACTTTTGAAGCCCGCCCCGTTGCCCGGGATTCTTTTACCTGGAAACAAACTACTCCAATCATCCCCTGCAATCCTCTGGATTCCAATTTCAACAAAATACGCCTTTCCCCAACTTAGAACCTGGATCCGTGGAATAATTTTGTCCCAACCATAACTATTTTAAATTTAATAAAGCTCTAGTCACTTTCCCAAAATTCTCCCCCACCTTACCTCCGTCACCTATCCTACCCTATTTCCCAACAGTAGGTCGAGTTTGTCCCTTCCCCAGTAGGACCCTCTATATATTGCTTGTGGAAACTGTCCTCAACACACTTAACAAATCACGTTCTATCTAAGTTCTTAACCCTCTGGAAGTCCCAGTCTATTTTAGGAAAATTAAAATCCTAACATATTATTATTACAATCCTGTTGCTCCTGCAAGTCTCGCCAGTCTCCCTGCATATTTGTTCCTCTAATTCCCATTGATTATTTAGAGGCTTATAGTGCAACCACTATAACATCACCATCCCGCTCTTACCTCTTTGCCCAGTTCACAAAACCTCATTGGATATTATCTCAGTTATTTCACCATTAAATACTAAAGTGATATGTGTCTTTATCAGAACTATTGGTATTTAAATTGTTTCCATTTACATCTCTTCCTCGCAGTGATTTTCACATTCTCAGCATCCCTTATCAAGGTACAGAGGAGATATGGAGCTGCAAATGGATGGGAACTGCACATCCTGTCAGTTCCAAAATTGGCTGCAAGTTTCCCCACACTGGGCAGTGATCTAACACAGTGTTACTGAACAATGCAATAGCCTGGGGTTATATATGAATGAACCAGTGCGGACTGCACAGCTCCCCACACTGAACATTTGGCCCATGATTATAGATCAAGCATTGCTGTGGGCTGCAGAGTTTCACTCTGGACATTGCTGGGTTGTATTCAGCAGTACACTAGCCGGACCTACACAGTGTTCCATCCTGAATATGTAATAGATGGGGTGGTTTTGTGAGTTGGATTGTGAATGTGAGAGAAGTAAACATCTGGCAATACATTTATTTTGTGTTTTCATTCTTGTGATTGGACCCTTCAAATCCTGACTCATCCTATTAGACCCATGCTTTGGATGAGTCATGGTGAGTGTTGTTGCAGCATTTGGGTCTGCAACATGACCAACAAATGGAGCACAGGCTGCAGAGAGGGGCGTCTCCGTAAAATGGAATGAGGGAATCATAATCAGATCAGACGTGGACTTTGTGAATGGTGGGGCAGGATTGAATGGACCACTAATGCAATTTATTCATATATTTCTGTTTGTTCCAAGAAAACTCCCCTTCTCTCCCAGTGTCCCATACTGGTGGGGACTGAGTCACCTCCTCTTGTTCCAGCATAACAGGATCCTCGGGCTTCACTAGTCCCCAGAGTTCCCTGTGTCCCAGTTTCGAGATCAGAGTGACTCCCTCCTTTCCCTGTGCCCCAGTCTCAAGCAGCTGAATGACTGTCTTCTGTTCCTATGTCCCAATCTCGAGCTCTGAGTGACTGCCTCCTGTTCCTATGTCCCAATCTTGGGCAGTTGAATGACAGTGTCCTGTTCCTATGTCCAAATTGTGGGCAGCTGAGTGACTGCTTCCTGATCCAAGGTTTGAGAAAGTAGATATCCCCTCCTGCTCAAGAGTAACAGGCTCCAATAGCTCTGTGCTCACCTGCTGCTCCTGTGGTATGGATTTGAGGGACTGAATGGCGTCTTCACATTCCTTACAACTTCTCTTGGCTAAAAGCCTGTCTCCTGTTTCTGTAAAACACCATCAAAATCTGAATGATGGATTTTTGTATTTTACTCACAGTAATTGAGAAAAGAAGCTGACTGACAGAATTCAGAAGCTGAATAGCCTCCTCCTGTTCCTGTGTTATACACTCAAGAGACAATAGAGTCTCAGAGATGTACAGCACGGAAAAATACCTTTCCGTCTGATCGTCCATACCGACCAACTATCCTAAATTAATCTCGTCCCCCTTGCCAGCACTTGGCCCATCTCCCTCTAAACACTTCCCATGCACGTATCCATCCAAATACCTTCTAAATGGTGTAACTGTAACTGCCTCCACCACCTCTTTTGGCTGATCAGTCCATACACACAGCAGTCTCTGTGTGAAAATGTTATCCCTCATGTCCCTTTTTAAATCTTTCCCCTCTCACCTTAGACCTTTGTTTTCTAATTTTGGACTTGCCTATCCTGGGTTAAAGACGTTGATTCTTTACATTATCTATGTCCCTCATGATTTTATAAACCTCTTTAAGGTACCCTCTCAGCCTCAAAACTTGAAAATAGTCCCAGCCTATTCAAACTCTCCCTGTAACTCTAACTCCCCAACACCTGCAACATTCTTTTAAACCTCTTCTGCACCCTTTCAAGTTTGACAATATCTTTCCGACAGCTGGGAGACCAGAATTAAAGGCAATATTACAAAAGTGGCCACACCAATCTCCTGTACAGATGTAACATATATTGCAAACGCTTAGACTCAAAGCACCAAGATCACCAAGTGCCTTCTTCACTGCACTGTCTCCCTGTGACGGCACTTTCAAGGAAAGGAGAACCTGCACCACAAAGTGACACAGTAGCTCAGTGATTGCGTTGCTGCTTCAGAGTGCAGCGATCTGGGTTTAATTCCATCCTTGAATGACAGCCTGTATTGATGTGGGTAATGTAATTTCTGCAGTTTCACACACTCTATCTCTCTCACACAGGAGTCACACATTCTCACACACACACTTACACACACACACTCTCTTATACACTCACACACACACACACTCACACACACACACACCACACACACACACTCTCACACACACACACACACTCTCACACATATACACACACTCACACCACACATACACATCTACACACGCACATCACACACACATACACTCACACACACATCTCACACACACACACTCACACCACAAGTACACACAAACTCTCTCCTCACAGTCACACACACACATTCACACCACACATACACATCTACACACACACATACTCTCTCACACACATATACAAACACTACACACATGCACACACTCTCTCACACACACACACTCACACACATCTCACACACACACACGCACACCACACGTACACACACACTCTCTACACACACTCACACACACACACATTCACACCACACATACACATCTACACACACACACATACTCTCTCACACACATATACAAACACTACACACATACACACACTCTCACACACACACACACATACACTCACTCTCACACATACACACACTCACACCACACACACACACTCGCACACACACACATACACTCTCTCTCACACATACACACACACCACACACACACACACACACACTCACACACACACACATACACACACACACACATACACACACATTCACACCACACACACTCTTTTGGTATGGGTAAGGTAATTTCTGTACTAAAACTAAGGTTTAATGAATAAAGGCTAAATTATGAGACTGATGTTCAGCTAGGCCATAAGGAAGCATGAACTAGAAGTCATCTCTGTTATACCAGGAACATGGTAACCTTGGGCAAGATACCAAGGAATGCTTCAGTTAGACACAGAGGGCAAAATACAATAAAAGCTCTTTTTATGACATACAAATAATCAATAAATGCTTTAACCAGCAGAACATGCAGATAACAAAGGAATGTTCTAACCAGTAGAATTGTTAAAATAATATAACATTTAATTAAAGAATTGGCAGAGAAAAGCGTGAAATGTTTTAACCAATGGAATTGTCATTAATGGTTTTGAATGTAAGAAAAATGTATAGTGTGAGATGTTTTAAACAATGGAATTATCACTGATGTTTTTAATTGTAAAAATAATGTATAAATATTAGTGCTGTAAAATCTTCTGTCGCGATTTCTTCCGAAGCCCCTTTGGAAGACGCCCAAACTTGCAAGTTTGAAATAAACATCCGTTGCTCATTTGTGTGTCTCGCAGCATTTCGATTTGCCACAGGAAAAGCGGTAGCCGGAGGGGATGAGGGCTGGTGCTGACAGCTTGGAGTTCGCCTCCTAGGACGGGACCTTGTGGACAGTCTCCCTTGAAGTCAAGGGTTAAAGGACAGTCCGCGGTCGGCAGAGTGTGGAGGCAGAACCCAGTTGATCTGAACCATAGCCCTTGTGTAGAATAGTTAGCCGAGTGTCAGGGACTATTCTCCGGAGATTTAGAATACCTAGACAGAATTCACTTATAACAAATTTGGGGGCTCGTGTCCGGGATCTTAAGAAGAAATCTCACGGGAGGCTCTGAATGATTCCGGGACACTGTGACACACACAAATATTTGAGCAAACGATGTGAATAGGAAGCGCTCATAATAAAGTAAAAGGTTGAAGTTTTGGTAAGGTAATAGGTTGAAGTTGTTATCTTGAGTCGGACAACTCCGTGCACGGATCAAGGTAAGAACCTTCTCTGGTATTTGGGGTTTTCGCAGGATTATTGAGAGAAGTGTACACTGCCTTGTGGACTCCGTGGTTGTGACAGGTAACCGGGAAATTAAGGGTTAACTTGGTAACCGGGATAAAAGGGTTGACTGAGTAACCAGAGTATAGAAAACAGGTTAGCCTGAAGATCAACCATGGGAAGCCAATGTTCCGGGTCGAAAAAGGAACGGAAAGACGAAACCGCGAAAATTCCCTCCGATAGATTCTACAGAGATTGTGGAGGGCGGAAGAGATTAGTTACAAACTGATAGTGTTGAACCCCGTTTCTGGATGGTCTCTACTATCTTTACATAGAAGCAGATAAAGGGGACAACTGAAGTTTATTTTTACCAGCAGCTTGCAGTAAGAACAGCAGAGAGAGAGAGAGAGTGCGAGAACAGCTAGCAAAACATTTAACCCTTTGTGATTTGGTTTGAATGCACATTTGTTTGTTGGTGATTGAATGAGGAAGTTTTATTCACTGGAGCTTGAGTTCCAGGATTGTTTTAAATGTGATTTTTATGTAACCTTAACATGATTTCAATATGTGAAGTACAGTTGAAGTTTTAGTTCCACAGTAGGCTGTCGAAAAAAAAGACAATAACTTCCATGGTTATTATCTGAGACCTTGGATTCGGCCATTAGAAATTTTTTTTAACTTGAATTGACACATTATTGTAAGACAGCTCTGATTATTTTATGACCTAAAGTATTGTAATTGAGAAATGATTGGTCAGGAGTGCATAAGAAAACTAATTTTGTATCTAAATTAGGGTACTAAATCTGGGTGATTACAGTGGATTTCAAAATTGGGAACTGTATGCATTTTACATTTTAAATATTAAATGCTGAATAAATGGACGAAAATATATAAATATGTTTACAAGTTAGGAACAGGCTTTAAAGTTAGTCAAGCATGAATTAATAAATTGGTGTTTGAGGATATGAGAAGCTAGGAACATTGCAATATTTCTTAAAAAAGAGAAGAACATAACGACTAAAGTGCCGATAGGGGTCAAGGAGATTGGGTTTGTGTATGACCCCTTCACCAATGGGGAGGTCGGAACATTTAAAAGGAAATGACGGTCCTGGTTGAGAATCCGATAGGATTGTCAGAACAAATTAATTTATTTTGAGGCCCAGTCTGTATATGTGGGCTGAGTTAATGTCTATTTTTGAATATACTATTTACTGGGGGAGAAAGGAGACTTATATGGGGATTCTGGATAGGAAAAGTGTTAATTGAGATTTTAAAAAAAACTAGTAGCAGCGCCGGTATTGAGCTTGCCTGACAATTTGGCATGAGAGGGGGATGGTTAAGGGTGAGGACAAATATCCCCTTCAGAACCCTAACTGGGACCACCACAATATAGGAGGGTGGAATAATATGTCAGACTTGCGAAATTTGATAATCCAAAGGATACAAACTTGCATCCCCAAACAACAAAATTTAGCCAAGATTTTCGACCTGAGGCAGGGAAAGGACGAGTCTCCCTGTGCGTTCTTACACAGATTAAGGGAGTCGGTTAGGAAATGTTCGGGTATAGACCCAGATGGGGAAATAGGATGAGGGATGGTAAAGGTTCACTTCGTGACAAAGGCATGGCCTCATATCTAGAAGAAGTTACAGAAGATAGAGGACGGGAGCAGTAGAAATGAGTCGGAGTTGTTACAGGAGGTTCAGAAGGTATTTGTATAGAGAGACATAATGGCGGAGGAACGGAAGGCTAAGATAATGGTAGCAGTAGTAAGGGAGGACTGTGAGTCCCCCGGGAGGATGAATGAAGGACAAAAGGAAGTCCCGGAAGGGTGGTGAAGAGAAGTGGAATGTGAATTGGGAAAGGAGTCGGATAAATAAGGCGGATATCTAAATCTGAATATTTATGTATGTGTGAAAGAGATGGGCCGGCCCCGATAGGATCTCTGTGAAAAATAAAGTAGTCTCTGTGGATGTGAGAATTTGTGTTTGTGTATGGATCTTTTTGTGTGAAATTCTCTGCGAAAGTCTTTGTGGAAAAGTGCAAGTAAGAAATGCTGCAAGCTTTATCATGGTGTCTGTGAGAAAGAATCTGGCAGAAGGCTTCTTAGCTAACAAGCAGTTTAACACTTTGTGCTCTGGCTTGGATTCATCTGTTTGTTAATGGTTTTATGTTTGAAACTTGTTGTTTGTCATTTGATTCAGTGTGCTATTTTTGATTGTAATTTTATGAATGCTTAACGTTATTTTCCTTCATGATATGATTTTATTAGAACTTAAGGAGGGAAAGGAGGACCATTCATGAGATTAAGGACGAGGTAGTAATAAGTTAGAACAATTCCAAATTCACATAAGGGGTGGTATTCACCTTCAGGAAAATGAGGTATATAGGCTGCCAATAAGGCAGAGGGGAACAGAAACTCTGAGGGCAGATGCGAATTAATATGGGTAACTTGAGAGTGAGTTTCAGGACGTTGAGACAGTAAGTAGACTGTATTGCGCTGAGATTGTTCGTGGGGGCTAGAAAATACTCTTATTTATACAGTAATTAAATCATGCCACATAATTTAAAAATGTCATAATCATAGGCTACTTCAGTACTAAAGGCACAATAGAGAAAAGACAAAATGAAAATGACACGGCAAAGTAAAAAAAAAATTCTGCCCTTTTCAGTTAAATGACAATGTTATAGTAAATGAAGTAGTTTTTACCATCAATGTGTAAACTATAATGAAAGTGAATACTCTCACTTTGTCAATGTGTCATGTTAACATGCAGGATTAAATTCTAATTTTGAAAAAAAAATCAAAAGTTGATTTATCTAGGACTTTGAAGAAAGGCATGATGTGTCAAATACACAAGATTCCAATGAATTACAAGTTCAACTTTTTTTTAAAAAAAGTAACTGTCCTGACCTTAAAGATGGTACCAAATTTTCAATTACCTTCATTGCAGATAAAGTAGAGTACTTCAAGTGAACTCAGTCCCATAAAAAAGTTATGAAAGTTAGGGCTTCTAATAGCTATGCTTTGCAATACCATTAATATTTTCTACTCTTGGTGAATGTCACATTTTGGATCAACATCTTTTGAATTTTTTTTGCGAGATACCATTATTTTGAATCTATTATTGAATATTGGATATATTTTTGTGCAGTCAATACCATTTACTGTTTGACAAACTTTGGTATCTTTGCACTGCTACATTTATTTTTATTGGGAAGTGATGCTTATGGATTTAGTGAGCAGCTTAATATTCTTTTATAAAGCCTACTCTTGATGTAAAATTACTGTTCAAGGCATATTGTTAGTGGATTTATACACATTATTATAAAAGTACAAAACTTAAGTGGAGTTTTAAAGATGCAAGATGGAAGGATGGGAAACATAATTAAAAATGTTACTGACAACCGACCCTGAACAGTTCCATATGTAGAGCAGTGACCTCCGGGGAAGGGGGGGGGGGGGGGGGGTGGAAGATCTGCCACATGGGGACTGCCCAGGCAGCAGTACTGGAGACTGGGAGTGGACATAGTTGGGGAAAAGAGTTAGCACTTGAAGACCTGGTGGTCGAGGGGAGGTCGCTATGAGCTCCGACGCGCAGACACCGGAGACAGTGACAGGCAGACATAGACAGAGAGACCAACACCGTATGAGAGAGAGAGAGAGAGAGCGATCAGCTGTGTGAGAGGACCTACAGAGAGAGAACGGAAGCTATTACATTTTGTTATGTTTCTGGCTGAAAGTCATCTGTTCGTTAGTGCATGAATGTTTGAGTGTTTATCAGCTAGAGCTTGAGTCACGAGATATGTGTGTATGTAAATATGTTGAGACCCTGGGCTTCGCTGTTTCTCGTTTACTCCACCAGGGACTCCTGACTCAGACTCCACCTCTGGATTTCGCTGTGCACACCATTGAACCCGGTGAAGGGGTTTTGATCAAACATTGGCAACAGCAAACTCTCGAACTTGTGTGGGACGGCCCGTTCCTAGTACTCCTCACCACTGAACGGCGGAGAAGGGCTGGCAAAGGGCCAGTACCCTCTCCAGTTAAGAAAGGAGTCTGGACAGCCGAATCAACACGTGACCCACTGAAACTCAGACTGAACAGACTTTCAGTAACTGATTATACAGTGGCGACGCGAGCGGGGGGATTATTTAACCTTGTTTTGTGCTTTGATATATTGTTTTAGTTCTTAGCACTAGTCAGAATTATGCTGCTATTCTTATTACTTCTGAGTTTTGCTCATATATCTTTTTCAGATGTTGTGTTAATGATTTCTGTTTCGAAATTTCCACAAGTTATAAAGGTCAATGCTTCCAGCCTAGTAGAATGCCCAGATGTAGAGTTTCAAAGGGAATATCTTTCCTCCAAGATATTTCTTCACACCCTACCGAACACAAGGTTTGGGTCGCAGAAGCCACCGCCTGGCATCACTATCCATGGAGCCCCCTTTAGCCCAGCCCTAAACTGTTTTGACAGGAAGTGTCATCCGATATATCTCACCATTAAAAATGCTTCCTCTGAAGACTCATTTCCCCGTAAAAAATGGGTCCCAACTCCTTAGTAATGATTTAAAGATAGAGATGAAAGCGTATGGGAAGCGTTTTGTGGGCTGCTGTTTTCGAATTGGCATCAGACGGAGACAGGCTTTGTGATTCCTTGATTCTAAACTGCAACCTTTAACCCCTTCCACTGATCCAAAATCACTAAAAAATTACAGAGGTAAAAGACTTGAGACAGACTCTTGAAATAGAAACGGGATACGGAGATGCAAATGCCTGGGTTAAATGGGTTAAATATACTGTAATAAATCTGAACAAAAGCAATTGCTATGCATGTGCCTCCGGTAGGGCAGTGTCTCAGGTGGTTCCCTTTCCGCTCGGGTGGGAGCGAAACAAACAGGGCATGGAATGTATGATAGCCCTATATCAGGATGAGACTGCATGGAATAATCCGAATTGTACCTCCCTGTCTTTGATGTTTGATGTTCCCTCCTTTGGAGAAACGAAAGACACAAGCTCCCCCTATATTTTCGGCTGCTGTTGGAAACCACACGTCGTGTGTGCATAGACAAGGTCGATCTAGCGATTTGGGGGAGCTGAGATTGTGTTCAGCAATTAAAAACGTTACTGAAGCAGAGGAAGGAAGAAACTACTCAGCTTTAAATGTTCCCCGAGCGGATCTGTGGTGGTATTGTGGAGGCAAATTACTGAGACCCACCCTGCCCCCAGATTGGAAGTGGATATGTGCGATTGTACAATTGGCAATTCCATTCACCTTGGCATTTGAGGGAGAACAGATAGTCGGAAGAAAGGGAAGGGATAGGAGATCGCTGTTGCCCACTTCTTTTGATGATAAGATTTATCTTGACTCAATAGGGGTCCCTAGGGTGGTGCCTGATGAGTTCAAAACTCGTAACTAAATTGCAGCAGGCTTTGAGTCGTCCCTGTTCTGGTGGGTCACTATAAACAAGAATGTCGATTGGATAAGCTACATTTATTATACCCAAGCACGATTTATTAACCATACTAGAGATGCAGTCAAGGGGCTGGCGGAACAACTGGATGCTATCAGTCGTATGACTTGGGAAAATAGACTGGCCTTAGATATGCTCCTAGCTGAAACGGGGGGTGTTTGTGCCATGATCGGCTCTCAATGTTGCACTTTTATTCCTAACAATACAGCCCCTGACGGGTCGGTCACCCGTGTCTTGGAGGGACTTAAGTCACTGGCAAAGGAAATAGCTGAGAATTCAGGAGTTAATACTGATTGCACTGGCTGGATAGAGCGGCGGTTCGGTAAATGGAAGGGGGTGATGGTCTCAGGAATGGTTACACTTCTAGTGGTAACAGGGATTTTAGTCACTTTGGGCTGTTGTATAATTCCCTGTCTACGGGGCCTGATTGCCCGCTTAATTGAAACGGACCTGATGAAGGGCGACCCGCGTACAGTAGTGGGCATTAACCTCCAGACTGATGCTGATGATCCTGAGACTGATTGGGATAGAGAGGCCATGATTATGCTGCAGAAATTACAGACTGTATAAAAAGACAGGGGGAACTGATATGGGTAAGGTAATTTCTGCAGTTTCACACACTCTCTCTCTCACACAGGAGTCACACATTCTCACACACACACTTACACACACACACTCTCTTATACACTCACACACACACTCTCACACACACACACCACACACACACTCTCACACACACACACACTCTCACACATATACACACACTCAAACAAAACATACACATCTACACACACACATCACACACACACACACACCACACGTACACACACACACTCACACACACACATATTCACACCACACATACACATCTACACACACATATACTCTCTCACACACATACACACACTACACACATACACACACTCTCACACACACACACATACACTCTCTCTCACACATACACACACTCACACCACACACACACTCTCGCACACACACACATACACACTCACACACACACACACATACACACACACACACACAAACACACACACACACTCACACCACACACACTCTTTTGGTATGGGTAAGGTAATTTCTGTACTAAAACTAAGGTTTAATGAATAAAGGCTAAATTATGAGACTGATGTTCAGCTAGGCCATAAGGAAGCATGAACTAGAAGTCATCTCTGTTATGCCAGGAACATGGTAACCTTGGGCAAGATACCAAGGAATGCTTCAGTTAGACACAGAGGGCAAAATACAATAAAAGCTCTTTTTATGACATACAAATAATCAATAAATGCTTTAACCAGCAGAACATGCAGATAACAAAGGAATGTTCTAACCAGTAGAATTGTTAAAATAATATAACATTTAATTAAAGAATGGGCAGAGAAAAGCGTGAAATGTTTTAACCAATGGAATTGTCATTAATGGTTTTGAATGTAAGAAAAATGTATAGCGTGAGATGTTTTAACCAATGGAATTATCACTGATGTTTTTAAATGTAAAAATAATGTATAAATATTAGTGCTGTAAAATCTTCCGTCGCGATTTCTTCTGAAGCCCCTTTGGAAGACGCCCAAACTTGCAAGTTTGAAATAAACATCCGTTGCTCATTTGTGTGTCTCGCAGCATTTCGATTTGCCACAGGAAAAGCGGTAGCCGGAGGGGATGAGGGCTGGTGCTGACAGCTTGGAGTTCGCCTCCTAGGACGGGACCTTGTGGACAGTCTCCCTTGAAGTCAAGGGTTAAAGGACAGTCCGCGGTCGGCAGAGTGTGGAGGCAGAACCCAGTTGATCTGAACCATAGCCCTTGTGTAGAATAGTTAGCCGAGTGTCAGGGACTATTCTCCGGAGATTTAGAATACCTAGACAGAATTCACTTATAACAGTATGGAGTTCGCACATTCTTCCCGTGTCTGCATGAGTTTCCTCCGGATGTTATGTTTTCCTCTGCAAGTACAAAGATATACAGATAATGGTAGATTGGCCATGCTGAAGTACCCAGGAATGTTTAGGCGAGGTGGATTAGCCATGGGAAATGCAGGATCAGAGGTTAAGGGTAGGGGTTTGTCCAGTGCGATACTGTTTAGAAGTTCGGTGTGACCTCGATGGGTTGAATAGGCTGTTTCCTCACTGTAGGGATTCGATAATTTTGATGGAGTTCTCCCTGATTGGTAGATTTTGACAGGACCCTACCTATATGTCTTGCCCTGATTTGTCTTGCCAAAATGCAACACCTCACATTTAACTAAAATAAACTCTATCTGCCACTCCTCGGTTCACCTTAACAAGGTCCCATTATAATCTGACAGATCATTCTTCACTGTTGACTACACCAACAAATTTGGAATTATCTATAAACTTACTGATCATACATCATGTACTCAAATTCAAATGATTTGCATTAGTGACAAAAGGCAGTGGACCCACTTTGCGGCACACCACTGGTCACAGGTCTCCAAGTTTAATAAACAAATGTCCACTGTCACGCCCTGTCTCCAATATTCAAGAAAATGTTGGATCTAAATGGCGAGCTCTCCCTGGATCCCAGGCAGTCTAACCTTGCTAACCAGTCTACCATGTAGAACAGTTTGGTTTTCTTACTGAATTCCATAAAGACAATATCCACTGTCCTGTCTTTATCAATCATCTTCATCACTTCCTCAATAAATTCCACCGAGTCAGTGAGACATGATCTCCAAAGTACAAAGCCCTCTTCAGTCCTTGACTTTCCAAATGCATATCGATCCTTTTCCTCGAAATCTCCTCCAACAATTTAGTCACCATTAACGTCAGGCTCATCGATCTATAGTGACCTGTTTTTTCCTTACTTTCTTAAATAATGACACTACGTTAGCAGCCCTCCAGTCTTTTGGCACCTCACCTGTGGAAATCAATGTTACAAATATATCAGCAAAATGCTGAGCAATCGATTTCCTAGCTTCCCAAAAGTATCTGGGATACAACTGCTCAGGTTCCAGGGATTTGTTCACCTTTATGTGTTTTAAAATGTCCAACACCTCCTTGTAATATAGACACTTTTCAAAGTATCACTATATATTTCTTCATTCTCTCGCTCTTGTAACCTCCTCCACATTAAATACTGAGGAGAAATACTTTTTTCGTATCCCTCGAACCTATGTATATGTGGTTCCACACATAGGTAGCCTGACTGATCTTTAAGGGGCCATATTCTCTCCCGAGTTAATCTTTTGCCAAAAAAGAATGTGTTGAATTTCTTCAATGCCTCATTAACCCTATTTCTGAAGCCAGCCTTGTCCTCATTTTTCTGGCCCAATTTCCTCATTGACTATACACTTGCTGCCCTTATACACCTCTAGGGATTCACTTGATCTCAGCTCTGTTTACCTGACATATGCCTCCTTCCTTACCTTGACCAGAGCATCAATACATCTAGCCATCCAGCACTCCCTGCACCCACCAGCCTTGCCCATCTCACCAATGGGAACACGTTGGCTCTGGACTCTCTGAAACCCAATTTAATTGCCTTGCATTTTCCAACCATCCCTTTACCTGTGAATAGGTTATTGCAATCAGTCTTTCACAGGTCTCCATAACACTTTCAAACTTGGCCTTGTTCAAAGTTAGAACTTTAATATTTACATTAAGTCTTTCCTATTCCAAAACTAATTTAAAACTAATATTTATGCGTAACAGACTTGAAAGTTAAATAAACACTTCCAGACCATCTGGAACAGGCTCGAGAGACTGAATGGGCTCCTCATGGCCCTGTTTAATAGACTGGAAAGGCTGAATGGCCCCCTCATGTCCCGGTGTAACAGACCGAAGACATTAAATGACACAGCAACCCATGGATTACGAGCAGCCGGCAAACTGTTTTTAATGGAGGCCCATCCCTTATCAGTTACAGAAACACAAACAACACAATGTTCTTCAGGGGCCCTCTCAGTAACAACCTCATACAGCTGCAGCGATACAGCTCTTTGTTTTGAATGAATCTGTTGACAAAATGTGCCAATATTCTAGATTTCCACCTTTTCAAGTAGCAACAGGCTAATATGGGCTGAATGGCCTTCTCTTATCCCTCTGTAAGAGGTCCATTGGGACAGAATTGCTTCAGCCTGTCACTGAGCAGCAGTTTCAATGCTCTGCCTCAAGGTTATGAAAGGATTTGACAACAGGGCACTTAAAACTAGGAGCAGCCTCACACTGGTCAATAAGTACCGTACTTTGTGTTGAGGTATCTAGAAACTTACCATCCGAGTTTTTTTATGCAGCTGATCTGTGATTTTATAATTGCCTCCTGTCATAAACAGAGCGGAACATATATAGACCCCTGCAGTGTCTTGTTAATACTTTCATATACAAGTTAAAAAAAAGATTGAAAAGGTTTAAAGATTTATGGTCCATCCCTCAGCAACCCTCATCCATTCCATCCAAATCCAGTAAATGTTCCCTTTTACAATGATATGAAAAGTGATGTGTGGAACTGGTTAACTGAGCCTGTTTGTTTCGTCATGAATTTGAGATGCCGGTGTTGGACTGGGGTGTACAAAGTTAAAAATCACACAGCACCAGGTTATAGTACAATAGGTTTATTTGGAAGCACATTAGCTTTCGGAGCGCCGATCCTTCATCAGGTGATAGTGGAGGACACACTTCTAAGGCACAGAATTTATAGCAAAAAATTACAGTGTGATTGATGTAACTGAAATTAAACATTGAAAAATACCTTGATTGTCTTTTGAGTCTTTCATCTGTTCGAATACCATGATAGTTTCACTTCTTTCATGTGTAAATCACAAAACCTTTTTCTTTTAAAGTTGCATTCTCGGGTTAGCCGTAACATTGAGTGATAGCTAGACAATATGTTGAAGATGTTCGCCCCCTGTCTTCTCTGTCTATACCATGATGTTTAGATTGATTCTAATCTGAAAAGTGAGGTAATAGTGTTTTACATGAATTCATGCAGTTTTTGAGCTCAGAGGTTTACATGAATTCATGTAGTTTTTGAGCAAAGTACCATGTAACTCTGCAAATACAAATTCACCCCACAAAACATATGTGTGCATGTGGGTCTTTGTCTGTTTGTTTGTGTGTGTGTATGTTTGTATTGGTTGGTGGTTGTGAGTGTGAGAGGGAGTGTATATGTGTGTGAATGATGTAGAGTTTCTTAAGTCTATGAGGGGGTGCATGTATGAGTATGGGAGTGTGTGTTCGTAGCTGTGATGGGTGGTTTGAGTATCAGTGAGAGAGAGTGTATATTTTTAAGAAACAAACGACAGGCAAAAGTAAACATTTTGCCACTTCAAACTGATGCAGGAAGCCTCGTGATGGGAGATTAGGAAATAGCAGGAGAACTTAACAAGTACTTTGCATCAGTTTTCACAGTGGAAGACATGAGTAATATCCCAAAAATTAAAGGGAGTCACGGGGCTGAGTTGAGTATGGTTGCCGTTACGAAAGAGATAGTACTAGAAAAGTTAAAAAGTCTTAAAATTGATAAATCTCCTGGCCCCGATGGGATACACCCTAGAGTTCTGAGAGAGGTGGTTGAGGAAATAGCAGAGGCATTGGTTGAGATCTTTCAAAAGTCACTGGAGTCAGGGAAGGTCCCGGATGATTGGAAGATGGATGTTGTAACCCCCTTGTTCAAGAAAGGATCAAGACAAAACATGGAAAATTATAGGCCAATTATCTTAACCTCGGTTGTTGGTAAAATTCTAGAATCCATCATTAAGGATGAGGTTTCTAAATTCTTTGAAGAGCAGAGTCTGATTAGAACAAGTCAACATGGATTTAGTAAGGGGAGATCATGCCTGACAAACATGTTGGAATTCTTTGAAGAGGTGACAAGTAGGTTAGACCAGGGAAACCCAGTGGATGTGGTCTATCTAGACTTTCAAAAGGTCTTTGATAAGTTGCCACACGGGAGGCTGCTGAGCAAGACGAGGGCCCATGGTGTTCTAGGTGAGCTGCTGGGACAGACTGAGGATTGGCTGTCTAACAGAAGGCAGAGAGTTGGGATAAAAGGTTCTTTTTGGAATGGCAGCCGGTGACAAGCGGAGTCCCGCAGCGTTCAGTGTTGGGGACACAGCAATTCGCATTATATATAAATGCTTTGGATGAGGGGACTGGGGGCATTCTAGCGAAGTTTGCAGATGATACGAAGTTAGGTGGACAGGCAGGTAGTACTGAGGAAGTGGGGAGGCTACAGAAGGATCTAGACAGTTTGGCAGAGTGGTCCAGGAAATTGCTGATGGAATTTAACGTGAGCAAGTGCGAGGTCTTGCACTTTGGCAAAAAGAATAAAAGCATAGACTACTTTCTAAATGTTGAGAAAATTAGTAAAGCCAAAGTACAAAGGGATCTGGGAGTGCTAGTCGAGGATTCTCTAAAGGTAAACATGCAGGTTGAGTCCGTGATTAAGAAAGGGCATGCATTGTTGTCTCTTATCTCAAGAGGGTTGGAATATAAAAGCAGTGATGTGCTACTGAGACTTTATAAAGCTCTGGTTAGGCCCCATTTAGAGTACTGTGTCCAGTTTTGGTCCCCACACCTCAGGAAGGACATACTGGCACTGGAACATGTCCAGCGGAGATTCACACGGATGATCCCTAGAATGGTATTTCTAACATATGAGGAACGGCTGAGGATCCTGGGATTGTATTCATTGGAGTTTAGAAGATTAAGAGACGTACAAGATAATACATGGCTTGGAAAGGGTGGACGCTAGGAAATTGTTTCCATTAGGCGAGGAGACCCGTGGACACAGCCTTAGAATTAGAGGGGGTAAATTCAGAACAGAAATTTCTGCGGAGACATTTCTTCAGCCAGAGAGTGGTGGGCCTGTGGAATTCATTGCCATGGAGTGCAGTGGAGGCCGGGACGCTAAATGTCTTCAAGGCAGATATTGATAGATTCTTGTTGTCTCGAGGAATTAAAGGCTACGGGGAGAACGCTGGTAAGTGGAGTTGTAATGCCCATCAGCCGTGATTGAATGGCGGAGTGGACTCGATGGGCCGAATGGCCTTAATTCCACTCCTATATCTTATGGTCTTATGGTCTTATGTATGTGCATGAATGCAGAGTGGTCTAAATAATCTGATAGGATGCCTGTCAGAGTGTGGGTGTCTGTAAGGGTGTGTGTGAGTGTCTGTGTGCGTGGCTGTGTGCATGTGTGTCCGTATGCATGTGTGTGTATAGGAGTGCGTGTATGTATGTGTGTGTGTGTGTGTGTGTGTGTGTGTGTGTGTGTGTGCGCGCGCGCGCGTGTGTACGTGTGTGTGTACAGTGGTCACCTGTAATGTGACGTGAACCCAATGCCCCGGTTGAGGCCCTCCCTATGGGTCCCGAAATTAGTTATCAGCCTCTGCTCAGCCACTGTTCGCTGCTGCCTGTCCCGAAGTCCACCTTGAAGGATGGTCACCAGAAGGTCCGAGGTTTAATGTCCTGGACCACTGAAGTACTCCCCAACTGGAAGGGAACACTCCTGTCTGTTGATTGTTGTGTGGTGCCCATTCATCCGTTGTTGTTGCCTTTGCTCAGTTTCCCAGTGTTTGTTCAGTGACTGTGATTAATGCCAATCTCCATGGATTCTAATTATCCCAGTGGAGGGTTTCCATCTTTTAATGATAAATGGGCGCCGTTCAATGTGTTATACCATAACATGAGCGGGAGCATCACCGACAGCACTGACAGTGAACAGCAGATTTAGAGAGAGGGTGCAGAGAGATCCGAATCCGAGAACATTAGATTGGACTGTTCTAAGAATGTATCCGAATCTAGGAACATTAGACTGGCACGTTCCAAAAATAGACAGGAGTTTATCCCATTATGTTTGGTATCTTTCTGTATTTTATTGGTGGTCATTATCATCACGGATCTATTACGCTCTTCGCATTATTCAATATTTTTATTATCCTTTCCTGGCTATCGTTGGTGTTCCTGGTAAGTGTCACTGTCCAAATTTGTTTTTCTATAAACAGGTTATGACTGTATTACTGTTCTTTCATATAGTCTAGCCTTCTTGTCACTATTATTTTCCTGTTGAAACTCTCAATCCAGATATTCACTCTCCAGAACACTACTAACTACAGCAAGGAATATGTTCAATTACTGTCTCCCTCTCTGCTCTGGTAGTGTTACTCATGGGTCTCTATGTTAAACTACTCAGTTTCAATGGAGAACTACAATTTATTGCATAATTGCCTTTGGTATTTAAATATTAACAGCATGGAGGTCACTCTCCACTGTTCTGGTTACAAACTCCACTTCCATCCCATCCCTGGCTAATATCTGCGGCTGAAGCAGACAAGTCACAACTGTGGGAGATCCCTTTGACCATGAGTTGATCCTGACACCATACCCTGACCATTTCTAACTTGAAAAACGCATCACCCCAGAATATATCTCACTGGTGTTTTCCGTCTGCTGTTTGAACCTTGAGCTATGAAATACCCTCTTAATGAAGTTAATAATCTGCTGCTGACGCTCCCGGCTTCAAACCTGCCAAAGGAAATCTGATTCTAACACACACCAAACTCCCATCCATCTGTCATTCATGTGCACACCGATGTATTTTGCTATTGTGTCTGGCAATGTCTTTATTTTAACATTCTCAAACACATTATCTCATCTGTCCATGAAACTTCTCTCGTTCTCTCTCTGTTGATTAACAAAAAGCCTGCCAGTTGTTCATATTTAAAATAATTTCTTCCATGTGCGTTCCTTCTCAAACAATGAGTTTCACATTCAACCACGCCAATCGCGCACACACACACGCACTGTCCCTCAGTTTCTGATGAACACATACACACAGCAAACCTTCCCATTGTAGGCAGTAATCTGTTGCGAGTATAGTTAGCATATGATAGTAAAGTTTGCAATACTCTCTATGCTGTGCAGATAGTGCAGTTTACTGAGCAACACTCGAGCATGGTCTGCACAGCCCTCCATACGGGGCTGTCATCTTGTTCCAGTTTATGTTGTTTGTTGTGTTGTTGTAGTTCTGTTCGCCGAGCTGGGAGGTTTTCTTGCAAACGTTTCGTCCCCTTTCTCAGTGACATCTTCAGAGCTTGGAATCCTCCTGTGAAGCGCTTCTGTGCTGATTCCTCCGGCATTTGTACTGGTTTGAATCTGCCGCTTCCGGTTGTCAGTAGCTGTTCGCTGCAGTGGCCGGTCTATAGGGTCTAAGTCGATGTGTCTGTTGATCGAATTCGTGGATGAGTGCCACGCTTCTAGGAATTCTCTGGCTGTTCTCTGTTTGGCCAGTCCTATAATGGTGGTGTTGTCCCAATCGAATTCATGTAATTCTTTAATGCTGAAATATGAGGAGGTATGTCATTCAGAGGGAATATTGGAGAGATGAGAAGTGCTCCATTATGTAACGTGTGTTTGAAGCGTACAGTGGAAACATCAACAGATTTATTCCACAATGGGAAAGGAGGCCTTGAGCTTGACGTTGGCGTTACATCACTTCAGCTTTTAAATTGTGAATAATATACCTGAGACATTTTTTTTTTATCAATGATCGTGACCCCTTAAAGTTTTTGGAGAGGTTTGGAGAGAATAATACCAGTCTGTTTCGATTGAGCTTATTATTGCTGCCATTCAATGTGAAATTATACAGTTGACAGGGCGAGAAAACCTAAGTTTTGACATGTTGTGGAGACTTGGATGAAGAAAGACAAAGGCATTCTGTGGCAGGAGTAAAATGAATGAAATCGAATCTCGTTGTGAACATTTGTATGCTCAGAGTCAACGTAATATACATGCATTTCAGTCTGCTAATAGAGGAAGGTTAGGAGGTCTCAAATTAATCCATTTTTGTAAATTGATGGATCATTTTACTGATGGTGGAGTTGTGAGTATACTATCATTGTAAAAAGGTGATTTTCTCTTGGGTTATTTTTTTGAAGAGAGGTTTTAAAGGCAGAGTGCGGAACTGCTGTCTGAAAGCAGTTTAAGTAAATAACTGAGAAAGACTTTAGTTTTCATTAAAACGGTGGTAACAATGGAAGGGCAGTGGCCAGCTCTCCCAGATCAGGTTTTCTCGTTTTGTTTTTAGCTGCAGCATTAAGAAGCTGCTGGGGATCCCAGAATGGTTGGAAGTTTCAATACATGATCCCGAGCTGCTTTTCTCTCTGAGATCTCTGTTGATGTTGTTTCCTCCTGGATTGGAAAACTGCTGTAAGCATCTGAATACATTTGAATATATCTTTGTGCCAAGTTGTGTAAACCAAGATGGTATGGTATCTATTGTTTGTGTAAGTGTTCCAACATATAAGCCATCCCATTTTTTTCTTTTCTTTGATTGTATTTTAACTAAAGTATTTGAATAGATTATATTTTGCTGAATGTCGAGGAGGTTGACCAGTCACAATATATCGAGAAAGCACGCTTCACAGCTATATTCAAGAAAAGGAAAGGTTTGGGTCTCAGCGGCCTTCTTAAAATATTTTGCGGGGATCTGGTCTGTTCCACAACCCTGTAGCCAAGGGGTTTCTGACTGACTCCTGTTATTAAAAATTTAATAGAGAGTCTGGGGATGGTTTGCTGGAGGTTGTGCTGTGAGCTGCCTCAGACATTCAGGGAGACCTGAGGATTTGGTGACCAACTCTGGATGGAGCCTGGGGACTTTAATTACAGCATCTGAGCCTGCAACATGAACAACACATGAAGCAGAGGCTGCAGAGAGGGGAAGTTCTGAAACCACGGAGTGAGTGTGTGTGGGGGAAAGGATCTTGTGTATCCACTCCAAGTATTCCAGGAACAACTTCCCAAGCTACACTTAACCCAGGAGCAGATAGTGAGGGGACCCTGACTGAACAAGGAGCTGGGCACAAAGCGGTGTCATCTCCTTCAACACGTCCTGCTGCATCACACCAGGGGGAGGACGGTGCTGCAAGTGGCTTTTAGGGTCACAGTTTAATTCAGCTTCGATGATCCATAATTTTCCAGGCAGAACTAGGTGACATATCCATCATTTCCCAATATCTCAACATCAATGTCACCATTCGGTGATGGAGGATTTATATGGTGGATGAGGTAAATACATTGTTTCTCCCACAGCAGGGAGCTGCCGGGTGTATCCAGGATAGTGGGATTCCCGATGGTGTACATGGCATCTGCAGAGTACCCATGTCAATGGGGAAAGGTAGAAGAACTGAAGGAGATCTCTCTCTTTCTATTAATGTTACAGTGTACCCATGCACAGTACATCATGTTGGTGAATACCCACCGTCCTGGCAGCAGTCATGGCCTCTTCATTCAGAAGCAGTCAGTCATTCCCATCGTCATCGGGCTCTACATAGAAAGAAATGAATATATCTTGGATAAAGCCTGTCCCCTTGATGCACGTTTCAAAACACCATCTCCACCACCAATCAACCACATTAAAGTATTCCATGTGTACAGAGAGCAATGGGGTCACTTGGAGTGTCTGGGAGCAGATGATCAGGGATGGTGCAAAACCTGCCATGCCTGAACGGGTCTGAGTGAACCCCTTAGTACACAGTATCATGAAGTCCTGTAATCCTCTCCATTTCAGTAACGTATTGCTTTTTGTTATTCCTGTAAATGAAATGACAGGTTATATCATGTTAAATTCCACCTGCCAAACTATTATCTATTGCCTTTACCTCTCTGAATCTATTTGCAGACTCTCCACCCTCTCTTGATAATTTAATCTCTTGCTTACCACAGCGACATCACCAAACTCAGCATCTGTATATCTGTTCCATCCTCCTGATCATTAATATAGATTGTAAATAGTTGAGAACCAAGTACTGGTTACTCTGTGACCCTACTGGTTACGTTCTGTCTAACTGATTGAGACTGATTTATCCTGATTGCCTGCATCCTGTATGATACCCAGTCCTCCCCCATTCCTGAGCAACACAGTCGAAGGGTTGAATAAGAACAAGGAGCATCTGTGAGGAATCCAACCCCTCGATGAGGCTGATGTCAACGCGGCCTCTGTTCCAATTCCTGCCATCTCTCCATCCTAAAACTCTAGTCTCTTGTTGTAGATTGCGCCACATGAAAATAAAATCCACTCCATATCTACACATTCAATTACTTTTAGCATTTTACAGACCTCAATGAGATCTCCTTTCATTCTTATAAGCTGGAGAGGATAGGCCTACACTTCTCTTCTTAAGGCAAACACTTCAAATATGGAATCAATCTAATGAAGCTCTTCTGAACTGCCTCCAATAGGAATACCTCATTCTGCAGGACACCCAAACTGTACTCCAGTTGCAGCCTCACTAATGCCTTGCATAGCTACACCAACACTCCCTGCCTTTCTCCTCTATCCTTTTGTAAATAAACACTGAAATTATGCTTGCATTTCTCATCACTTGCAGTATCTGCAGGCAGGTTTTCTGTGATATGCAAGCAGACACCCAGATCCCTCTGCACCTAAGCACTTTGAACTTCCTCTCCATTTAGATAATAATTTTTCTTTCTATTATACTGGCCAACTTGAATAACCCATAATTTATTCACTTTAATTTTCCTTGCCAAATGTTGGCCCATTCACCAAACCTATCCATATAATTTTCAAATCTCTTGCATCATCATTCCGAAGTAATTTCCCAACAATGCTAGTGTCATCTGAAAATGTGGCATTGTATTTTCTATCCCATCAACCCAGTACAGTAATACCATCGATCGCAAATGGTTGAGGCATGAGTCCTGAAATCAATGGCACCCCACAAATTGCATTTGCCAAAAGAAAATGACACATTTATTCCACCTGACTCCATTTTGTTGGTTATCCAATCCTCGATCCAAGCTAATAAATTACTCCTAAACCCATGTTGTCTGATATTAACACTTACTCTTTGGAGAAGCGACATATCTGATGCCTTCAGGAAGACCAGATATGTTCCATCGCCAGGATTCCCACTACCCACTTGTTTGTGACATCTTCAAATAACTCAAGCAAACAATTCAGACACGGTTTAGCCTTCGTAAAACCATGTTGACTATGATGGATTGTGGTTTAACTTTGCAAATGTCCTGAACAATGGACTCTAACAATTTGCCTGAAAGTACAATAGTTTATTGTTACACTTTAGTACCTAATGCATACCATTATTATAAGTTCTTCCCTTTCGAAAACCTTTACATTTTCTTTGAATTCCTGTTAAATGGACACAAGACTTTAAGAGATGTGCTCGAATTGCTTGTAAGAGCCATGTGTCACTGAATGGACTCATCATCAAAATCGATGAGCTGATGTCTTTCTGGTGTTGCCACGTTGTCGTCTCCAAGGCCAGAATGAGCCCCTCCTGTTGATGCTTTAGAGGATTGGGAGATTATGGAATCTTCCCATTGTTGTGTAACATTTTGAGGGGCTGATGGGTCTTCTCATAACAGGTGGAAATACTGAAAGGTCTCCTCATGTATCCCGGAGATGGGACCAAGGGATTGATTGGTCTTCTCTTGTTCCCATACAACAGGTACGTGTCTAAATTACCTCTTCCTTTCTCATGAAAGAAGTCTCAGATAGTTTTTATCCGTATCCAATTCCCTTTCAATAGGCTCGGTGGGTCTGAATGGCCTCCTGTTATCCCAATGTAACAATCTCCAGTCACTGTGTGACCTCTTCCAGTTCGTGTGTTACAGACTTGAGGAGGCTGAATGGACTGTTCCTGTTGCTGTTTAACAGGATACTGGTGCAGCATGGCCTTCTGTTATAGGCTCGAGGGACTGATTGGCCTCCTTCTGTAAATGTATATCAGGCTCCAGGGGCTGAATGGCCTTGTCCTGTTTTGGTGTAACAGGGTCGAAGGCCTGAATTTCATTCTGTTGTTCCTGTGTAACAGGCTGGAGAATGGAATGGATTCCTCCACTATCTGTGTAATTCGCTTCACTCGTTAACTCCTTCTGTCATCTGTGTTCAAATAAGATCTTCTTTAATTTTTGTAAACTCCAATGGCTACTGAGTCAACCTGATCATCCTTTCGTTATAATCTCGCACCTTCATTGCAGGAATCAGTTGAGGGAACCAACTCTGAGCTGCTTCCAATATAACAACATTCTTTCTTCATTGAAGAGATTAAATCTGTACACACTATTCCAGATGTGATCTCACTAAGACCCTGTACAGCAGCAGCAACACTTTACCAGCCTGCTTTAAGGTTCCCACCCAGGTTAGAACAGTCTTAGCTTTCTGGGGGAGTACAGATAATTGTTGGAAGATCATTATCCTTCTCTACTCCATCAGCATAACGGGAGATGTGGAGAAATTAAAGTTTGAGAAGATCATAAATGATGTGGCGAGATGATCTCTACCATTAATCTCCCCAGAGCCCACATTGCTCAGATTCCACAGAATCTAGTAAGGTGGAGCGCAAAAACAGCAAGGAGGAGGAAACATTGATGGGAGTTATATATCAAAGTGAAAGCTGCAACATAAATGCTGGACATGTTATAAAACAGGAAATGAGATATACACATTTGTGGGTACTGCAGTGATAATGTACTGTTTATATTATATCTAAACTGTGTTAACCCAATTGAATGCCAATGCTGGAAAAATGGATTTCATGACCACGTGTGAGATGGTTTGCATGAACATTATGTTGAGCACTGAGCTCGAGATCAGGTTATTTAGGAATTGGTGTTGAGTGATCAAAAGAGCTAATTGAAAATTTTGCCGGAAAGGACATTTTGGGAACAGTGACCACAATGTATTGGTTTTCTTTTATGCTGTTTGAGTACATGACAGTTTTTGTTGTATTTGAAGTAACCGTTATAAATCTGAGTCATGCAAGCCATGAAGGTGTGAGGAGAAAGTGGGGACTACAGTTGCTGGAGATCAGAGTCGAAGAGTGTGGTGCTGAAAAAGCACAGTCAGGCAGCATATTAAGAGCAGATAAATCGATGTTTTGGGTATAAGCCTTTCATCAGGAATGAAGCTTAAGGGCCAAGGGGGCTGGGAGATAAATGAGAAGGGGGTGCGGCAGGGGGGAGGTAGCTGGGATTGCGATAGGTAGATGAAGATGGGGTTGAAAGTGAAAGGTGATAAATGGAGACAAAACGCCTCATCTACTGCATCCATTAAACCCAATGTGGTCTTCTTTACATTGGCGAGGCAGGAGGTCAACTTGTGGATCATTTCAGGGAACATCTCTGGGACAGCTACATTGAACAACCCCATCGCCTTGTAGCTGAGCACTTTAGCTCCCCTTCCCAATCTACCAAGGACATGAGGGTCCTAGACCTGCTCTATCGCCAAATCCGAGCCACCAGAAACCTGGAGGAAGAAAGCCTCCTCTTCTGCCTTGGGACCTCCAACCACAGGGGATCATAGTGGATTTCCCCATATCCCCTAATCCCACCTTATCCCACTCCAACCTTCCACATCAACAACGCCCTTTTGAATGTTCTGATGTGTCCACCTTCCTTCCTATCAAACTGGTCCACCCTCCTCTCCAACTATCATTTTCAACCCCACCTTCACCTACCTATTAGATGAAAGGAGGCAGCTTAGAAAAATGCCAGGTGTTGCAGTAAGCCAGTGGATTCAGAGAAATGCAAAGGATGTCCAAGAAACTGAGAAGAAAATCAAAAGGAGAAAAATCGTGCAAATGAAAGAAAAACATAAAGACGCTAAAAAGCATCTATCAATTTATGAAAGAAAATTAAAAATAAGATCAAATGTGGTGCAGTTGGTGTACGTTCACGATAATTTATTGCAGAGAACAGAGAAATTGCAGGGAAAGGAAACAGTTTCTTTGGTGTCTACCTTCATGGAAGAATGTCCAGAAATTCTTCCAGAAATACCAAGTGACCATGGGACTTGTGTAAGCAAAATCTGAAATCATTCTTCTCAGTGTTTGGGTCATCTTTGAAAAGAAAGCTGGATTGAGTATTTATGGATCTGACAGACTAGATGTACTTCATACATGCATTTCAGAGGAAGCAGCAATACACACGTTGATTGCATTGCGGACTGAATATTTTAATTAGAATCTGACCATAGGGGAGGTGCCAGAGAACTGGAGAACTGCTAATACGATTCCACTTCACAGTAAGGGTGGGAGAGATAGACCAGGGAACTATAGACGAGCAAGTATTAGATCACTGTTAAGGAAGCTACTGGAGAAAATAGGGAAGGAGAAAATCGAACCCCAATCAGAGTCGCAAGGTTTGATCAGGGATAATCATCATGATTTTATTAGAAGGAAGTCACATCTAATGGGTTTGATTGAATTAGTTTGAGGAGTTCGATTGTTTTGTTCTTTTAGGAAGGCCTTTGACAAATTTCCACCTGGGACACTGAAAAATAAAGTAAAATTTCACAATATGAAGCAAAACTTGACAAGTTACAACGAAAACTGCCTTAGTAGCAGGAGACAGAGGATGGTGGGAGAGGGCTGTTTATGTGACTGGAGACCAATGTCCCCTGGTGTACCACAGGGATCAGAGGTGTATCCCTTATTGTTTGTGTAATTCATAAATATATGTATGTGAATGTGGAGGGGGCTAGGTGGAGAGTGGGGAAGGTGTGATAAGTAAGTGTATGTTTGACATAACGAATGGCTGAATGGTTAGCAGTGAGGAGGAAGGCCTTAAGTTACAGGAAGATGCAGATGTAATGGTCAGATGGGCAGATCAATGGCAGATTGAATGTAACCCTGATAAATATGAGATGATGCTCTTTGGGGAAGGAACCAGGCAGGGGAGGACTCAATGAATGGCAGCACCCTGGGAACCTCAGAGTGTGCTTCTCCACACATCCCTGAATGTGGGTGGACAGGGTAATGGACTAGTTAAGAATTGGATCTTGGGTGTTGTGTTTCCTAATCGGGGTGTAGATTATAAGAGCAACACAGGGCTTTGGTTCGGCCAAAATGGAATACTGTATGTAATTTTGGGAGCCACATTCCAGGAAGGATGTGATTGTACTGGAGAGGGTGCAGAAGTGATTCACCAGGATGTTCACTGGGATGGACCATATCAGCTATGGAGAGAGGCTGGGTTAGCTCGGGTTGTTTACTTTGGAGCAGAGAAAGCTGAGGGGTCCGTGTTTCAGAATGATAAGATTATGAGCGACACGGACAGGGTGGATAAACAGCAACTGTTCCTTTTAGACAGTGGGTGGAGAACAAAGGAGCACACTTTTAAAGTGAAACGTTTGAGTTTCAGAGACGATTTAGCTCGAGGATGTTGTGTTCTGGGATTACTTCCTGAGAGGGAAATTATCGCAGGTAACCTCGCAATCATTAAAACGTACTTGGACGAGCACTTGGAAGTGTCATAACATTCCAGGCTATGGGACTGCTGTAGGGAAGTGGGACTAATATAGATGGTGCTGTACTTCTGTTGGCACATTGTTTATGCTCCTGTGAGTGTACCGTGTGGAAGGTCAATTATTGAGCATGTTAAGGCGGGAATTGATGAGTTTCTGAAGAGTATATTCACAAGGGTTATAAGAGTGAACTGTATTAACTTGATAAATCATACCAATGTGAAAAATATGAGTAACATATAGTTTCCTTACAGTTTTAAACCAGAGAATGGAGAATGGGGAACAGAGAAATGGCAGAACTATGAAGCCACTACTTCAGTTCTGTCTTCACAGAACTTTCTAACAATACAAGGAAAACCAAGTCTGGTGTGGGAAAATGATAGAGTACATGGAACATAGAACATAGTAAGGAAATTGTTTAGGATAAATTATTGTAGTTTAAAGTAATGGTCATAGACAACACTAACATACATTTATGAAATGGGAATTATTTTTGAGAAACAGAATGGGAGACAAAATGAAGGAGAAACAATATATTTTAAACATTTTGATTTTTAGAAAAAAATTTGGTAGAGCTCCAAGCCCAGTTTGCATAATCAAATTTGAGTGGATTGGGGCTAATGTATGGACATGTTTCTAGAAGGGGAGAGCTGGCAGGAAACAGTGAATAGAAATAAACAGACTCGTCAAGCAACAGCCTGACATTGTCTGTAAGGTATGATTCTGTAAGGTATAAGTCCTTCCACATCTAGTCAAGAAACGTTGGGGTCAATTACACAATTCACTGGAGGAAGAGATTCCACAAATAACCCCTTCCTCCATGATGTAAGAGCCCAGCACTTCAGTGTATAAGACAAGACTGATTCATTCGCAACAATCCTCAGTCAGAAATACTAAGTGGATGATCCATTTCAGACTATGTCCCATACTCCCCATCACCTTCCCCGGAAATCTCCTCTCTCATCAGCAGGATGGAGACAGCAGAAGCGGTGGCACATTGGGATACAGTTGGAATGGAATTGCTCTTGGAGTCCTCAACAATGACTCCGTATCCCATGAAGTCTCATGGCATTAGTTTATACATGGGAAAGGAAACCTCCTGCTGCTTACCATGTATCAGCCTCTTTCGACTGATGAGTCATGCTGACCAACACTTGGAGGAAGCACTGAGGGAAGCTTGGACGCAAGATGTACTCTGGGTGGGGGATTTCAATGTTCACCTTCAAGAGTAGCTCAGCTACAGCATTACTGATCGAGCTGGCCTGGTACTAAAGGATATAACTGCTAGACTGGCAAGTGGTGAAGGAACCATCAAGAGGAAAATACATACTGACCACAGCCTAACTAATCTGCCAGTTGCAGAAGTATCTGTCCATGACAGTATCGGTAAGAGTGACCACCGCATAGTCATTGTGGAGACAAAGTCACACCTTCACATTGAGAATAACATTCACCATTTTGGGTGGCACTATCACGGTGCTAAATAGGACAGACTTCAAACAGATCTAGCAGCTCAAGTCTGGGTGTCCACAAGGTATTGTGGGTCAGCAATAGCAGCAGAATTGTACAGCCACACACCTTCATGGCCTGGCGTATCCCCCTAACAACAATTACCATCAAGCCAGAGGATCAACGTTGTTTCAATGAAGCATTCAGGATGGCAGGAGCAGCACTGGGCATACCTGACAATGAGGTGTCAGCCTGGTGACGCCTCCAAACAGGACAACTTGTGCGCCAAACAGCATAAGCAGTAAGTGATAAACAGAGCGAAGTGATCCCACAAGCAAAGGATCAGATCTAAGTTCTGCAGTCCTTCCACACCTTGTCGAGAAACGTTGGGTACAATTAAACAATTCACTGGAGGAAGAGATTCCACAAATAACCCCTTCCTCCATGATGGAAGAGCCCAGCACTTCAGTGTATAAGATAAGGCTGATGCATTCGCAACAATCTTCAGTCAGAAATGCTGAGTGGATGATCCATCTCTGCCCCCTCCAGTGGTCCTCAGCAATTCAGTTACCAGTCAGCAACCAATTCGATTCAGTCCACGCGATATCCAGAAACGGTTGGAGGTACTGGATACTCCATAGGGTCCATAATCTGACAACATTCTGGCAATAGTACTGAAAACTTGTACTGCCGAACTTGCCACTCCCCCAGCCAAACTGTTTCAATATAGTTACAACAATGGCTTTCCGGGATTACGTGAAAATTACCCCAAGTATCTCCTGTATATAAAAAGCAGAACAAATCTATTCTGGCCAATTACCACCCCATCAGTCTACTCTCGATCATCAGTAAAGTGGTTGAAGGTGTCAGTGCTTTTAAGCAGCACTTACTTAGCAATACCCTGGTCAATGACGTTCAGTTTAGTCTCCACCAGGTCCACTCAGCTCCTGATCTCATTACCGTGGTTTAAACATGGACAAAAGAGCTGAATTCCAGAGATGGTGTGAGAGTGATAGCCCTTTAAATCAAGACTGCGTTCGACCAAATGTGGTATCAAAGGGCTTTAGCAACACTGGAATCAATGGGTATCAGGGCAAACACCCCGCTGGTTAGAATCATACCTGACACGTAGGAAGATGGTCATGGTTGATGAAGGTCAGTCAATTCAGCTCCATGTCTGTAGGAGTCCCTCGAGCAGTGGCCGAAAACTTCTTCAGGGCTGCTTCATCAATGAACTTCCCTGCATGTTCAGGTCAGAAGTGGGGATGTTCGCCAGTGATTGTACAATGTTCTGGAACATTTGTGGATCCTCAGATACTGAAGCAGGCCATGTTCAAATGTGACAAGATCTGGACAATATCCAGGCTGGCAAGTGGCAAGTAATATTCAGGCCTCACAAATGCCAGACTGTGACCATCACCACTAAAATACAATCTAATCTGCCCCTTGGCATTCAATGGTGTTACTATCATTGAATCCCCCAGTATCAAAGTACTGGTGGGTAATCATTGCTCAGAAACTCACTGGACTATCCACATAAACACAGTAACTGCAAGAGCAAGTCAGAAGCTAGGAATACTGCGGCGAGTAACTCACATCCTGACTTCCAAAAGTCTGTCCATCATCTAAGTCAGAAGTGTGATAGAAGACTCCCAATTTGCCTGGATGAGTGCAGCCCCAACAACACACAAGAAGTTTTATACCATCCAGGAAAAAGCAACCAGTTTGACTGTCCCTTCACCCACAATGCTCCACCATCAACCCTCGGCAGCAGCAGCTCTTTTACCATCTACATGTTGCAATAAAATGATTCACCAAAGATCCTCAGAGATCATCTTCCCAACTCATGAACACGTCTATTTAGAAGGACAAGGGCTGCAGATGTATGGGAATACCATCATCTTCAGGTTCCCTCCAAGCCATACACCATCGTGACTTGTAAATATATCACCGCTCCTTCACAGTCGCTGTGTCAGAATCCTGGGATTCTCTCCCTAATGGGATTGGAGGTCAACCACAGCAGGTGGACTGCAGTGTTCAACAAGGCAGCTCACCACCACCTTCTCAAGGGCAACTAGGGACAGGCAATAAGTGCTGGTCCAGCCAGTGACACCCAGATTTGCGAAATACAGAAATAGAAATTAACAGAGGAAAGTTGCTGAGGTGTCGCAGGGATCGGTGCTTGGGGCCCAGCTGTTCACAATGCCCTTTAAACATTTGGTTGCTGGAATCAGATACAATACATCCCAGCCTGCTGACAGCACTAACGGATGTGGGATTGTGAGTGGGTGAGGAGGTTGCAAAAATGCACCAGGAAGAGTGAGACAAGTGGAATAGATGGGTAAATAAGTGATAGATGAAGAACAATGTGGATAGAGGTGACAGTGTGCCCTTTGGTGGAAACGATAAATTGGAAGTCTACCATGTGAAACGGATTGATGGAAACATGTTGATCTACAAAGGGACTTATGCTCCGTTTTGTTGTTTCCTTCTGCATAAACCTCTGAGGTCCCTGCAGCGCAGTGAGTTCTTTAACCAGATGTCAATACTATGAATGGCATTGGCACCCTGACCAGTGTATATGCAAGTGGGGAGCTATAACACGGAAAAGGATCTGCATCTCCTCGTACACCAATCACTGAAAGCAATATTGCAGAAACAGAAAACAGTGAGGAAGATAAATGTACTGCAGCTGTACAGGGCCTTGGTGAGATATCATCTCGAACATTGTGCAGCATTATATGCAGTTTTGGCCTCCTCACCTAATAAAGGACAAACCTGACATTGAGGGAGGGCAGTGAACGATGACCAGACTGATCTCTGGGATGACAGGCTTGTTGTGGGAGCAGAGTTTGGGGTGACTGGGCCAGTATTCAATGGGGTTAAGGAAAATGAGTGGAGATCGCAGTGAAATATACAAACTTCTGACAGGGTGAGACAGATTGGAAGCAGACATGATTATTTCCCTGTCTGGGACGTCTAAAACAAGGGGCCACAGCATTAGGTCCAGGCAGGGCACTCTGCATTGTGATGAGAATAAACGTCTGCACTCACTGACTGGTGACCCTGGGGAATTTACTCGCACCTGGAAACCGAGACACTGATTATAAATAAGGATTTAGAGACAGTAATGGGATGGTGGGAGAGCAGGAGTATGGTGTGGAAATGAAGGGCCAACCATCATTATATTGAATTGGGTAGCAAACTCTGTCGTCCAAACGTACTACTGCACTTCCTATTTTATAACTTCCCAAGGTTACTCACATTAACGGATATGTACATCATGTGGGGTAAGTGCATCGAGGAGATTTTTTTCCATGAAATAGAATGGGGGAGGCTCAAAGTGTTGTATGACCTACTCCTTTCCTGCTGTTTCTGTGCAGTCTGTGGGAAAGCTCTGTAAATGTTGTCACATGCTCTCAGATGTTAGGAAGGAGGTCTCTGCAGGGTCGACAGGACTGTGTTCCCATTCCCTTTTCCGACACTGATGCTGAGGCCGGGTGTTCTGTCCGGTTTCATCCTTTCAGACCTCGGAGTAGTTTGATACAAATGAGCGCCCTTGCTTCGCCGTTTCAGAGACCATTGAAATGTTTATCACATATCAGGGTCTTTGGCGTCAGCTTTAGGCCAGCCCAGGAAATCACGGGAGACTCACTTCCTAAAAGTACATTGGAGAAGGAAGTTCTGTTTACAATCGATATTGGCTTCAGTGGAACTGTTACTGACCCCAGGTTTTAGATCTCGATATTTTATTAATTGTTTTTAACTTCCAACCGCTGCCAGACCATTAGCCTGGTCTGGATTAGTAATCCAGTGACATTTCCACAACAGCACCATCTCCACATGGGGACCTATCAGAAACCACACTGAGCAGGATATTTCTGTGCTGCTTGACAGCTCTGTCAAAAAGAGCTACCACCCAATGTGACTGTCGAGATGGGGCTGAGGGAGTGGTAACTGGTCAGATTGTAATTATTCCCCTCTCAGGGAACTGGACATAGCTGAATAATTTTCCACTTTGCCAGGGAGATGTCAGAGTTCGAGCTGGAATGAAGCAGCTTCCCCAGGGACACGGCTTGTTGTGCAACACAAGTCTTCAGTCCTATTGCAGGAATGGGGTCAGGGCCCATTGCCTTTGTCGTATCTACTGTGTTCAGCTGTTTCTTCATCTCACGTGCAGCAAATCGAATTAGTTGAAGACTGGCATCTGTGATTTTGTGGGCATCATGATGAGGGTGAAGATTATCATCGACTCAACACTTCTGGCAGAAGATGGCGCAGATAAAACATCCTTCTCTTTTACACTGATGTGCAAGTCTGTTCCATTATTTAGGATGGGGATGTTTGTGGACCCCTCTCCTCCAGTCATTTGTTTAATCGTCCATCACCATTTATAACTGAATGCGACAGGACTGCAGAGCTTCGATCAGATCTGTTGGTCAAATCATAGCTTTAATGGGTCAGCATCAGGTTAAAGTTCATGTGATTCTGACTCTGACATGTTCACCCACATCGTCACTGAGCCATAGATGGTGTTGATAGTAATGGCAGACTGAGATGTTATCCTGGCAAAAAGTTTCAGGTTGTGGTTGAATGCAGGTCTGCTTCTCCTGCTGCTGTGGTCCACAGCACTACATGAATACACAGTTTCCAGCTGCAATATCTGCAATGCAATTCTGCTGTCTGTTCCCCAATTCTCAATGAGACCCATTTACCCATTAGCCCTGCACTCAGTGACCTAACCTGGTTTCTGATGTGGAAATACTTCATTTTCAAACTCTCATTCTGCTGAGGGTCTGTCTCCCCGGGTCTTGCCTCCAATCTGACACATTGTGCAAAAGTATTTAACTGATCTTAGTTCAAATGTTTAATTCACCTGAATCTTTTTCCTTGAGTAATACCATCTTCTGTGTTTAAAGTGAATGTGTTCCCCTCTGTTTCTCTCCCTGACAATGATTAAGAGCTCTGCAGTGTCAGTGATGCTAGCCGTATGTAGTTTCAGAGCCAATGAATTCTCTGGATTCCCAATCATCTTCACCACATTGTATGTTTTCTCTTTTGGTTTGATGCCTTATCACTCATGGCTGCCTTGTCCTCCCATGAGTATGTTTCATCTTCTTGGGATTGCATTTCTGGTATTATCTTCCGAATTATCCCCACAAACTCCTCCCATTGCTGCTCCATGGTCTTTCCTGCTCAGCCTCCCTTCCAATTTCCTCTGGTCAGCTCCTCCTGCATGTCTTTGTAGTTACATTGCTGAATTATAATCACATTACATCTTGAAGAAAGCATTACGTATAAACTGAAAGAAGGAGTTTTGAGAGATGGGCCACGAAGATTGGTGGATTTCTTAACTAGATACAAAGGGAGAACGAGAGAGAGAGAGAGGATAGAGATATGGAGATGTGGAAAATGAGAAAACTATATTATTGAAAGAAGTTGATGTACTTCCCTCAATCTTTTGTCAATTCCTGTGTGCTGTGGTCCTTTGTACAGTGCACGTACAACAGAGCAATATGTTCAAACGCTGGGTCTGATGCCATAACTTTCCTCTTCAATACTATGATAGACACTAGCTTTGGAAAGAACCCAACAGGCCAACATAGAACATAGAACAATACAGCACTGAACAGGCCCTTCGGCCCACGATGTTGTGCCGAACATCTATCCTAGATTAAGCACCCATCCATGTACCTATCCAATTGCCGTTTAAAGGTCGTCAATGATTCTGACTCTACCACTCCCACGGGCAGCGCATTCCACGCCCCCACCACTCTCTGGGTAAAGAACCCACCCCTGACATCTCCCCTATACCTTCCACCCTTCACCTTAAATTGATGACCTCTTGTAATACTCTGTTGTACGCGGGGAAAAAGTTTCTGACTGTCTAATCTATCTATTCCTCTGATCATCTTATAAACCTCTATCAAGTCACCCCTCATCCTTCGCCGTTCCAACGAGAAAAGGCTGAGAACTCTCAACCTGTCCTCGTACGTCCTATTCTCCATTCCAGGCAACATCCTGGTAAATCTTCTCTGCACACTCTCCAAAGCTTCCACATCTTTCCTAAAGTGAGGCGACCAGAACTGCACACAGTACTCCAAGTGTGGCCTAACCAAAGTCCTGTACAGCTGCAACATCACTTCACGACTCTTGAATTCAATCCCTCTGCTAATGAACGCTACTACACCATAGGCCTTCTTACAAGCTCTATCCACCTGAGTGGCAACTTTCAAAGATCTATGTACATAGACCCCAAGATCCCTCTGTTCCTCCACCTGGCTAAGAACTCTACCGTTAACCCTGTATTCCGCATTCTTATTTGTTCTCCCAAAATGGACAACCTCACACTTGGCAGGGTTAAACTCCATCTGTCACTCTTCATCCCAGCTCTGCATCATATCTAAGTCCCTTTGCAAACGACAACAGCCCTCCTCACTGTCCACACCTCCACTAATCTTCGTGTCATCTGCAAATTTACTGACCCACCCTTCGACTCCCTCATCCAAGTCATTAATAAAAATTACAAACAACAGAGGACCCAGAACTGATCCCTGCGGAACTCCACTTGTAACTGGGCTCCAGGCTGAATATTTACCATCTACCACCACTCTCTGACTTCGACCGGTTAGCCAGTTTTCAATCCAATTGGCCAAGTTTCCCTCTATCCCATGCCTCCTGACTTTCCACATAAGCCTACCATGGGGAACCTTATCAAATGCCTTACTAAAATCCATGTACACTACATCCACTGCTCTACCCTCATCCACATGCTTGGTCACCTCCTCAAAGAATTCAATAAGACTTGTAAGGCAAGACCTACCCTTCACAAATCCGTGCTGGCTGTCCCTAGTCAAGCAGTGTCTTTCCAGATACTCATAAATCCTATCCCTCAGTACCTTTTCCATTACTTTGCCTACCACAGAAGTAAGACTAACTGGCCTGTAATTCCCGGGGTTATCCCTATTCCCTTTTTTGAACAAGGGCACAACATTCGCTACTCTCCAATCCCCTGGTACCTCCCCCGTTGACAGTGAAGACGAAAAGATCATTGCCAACGGTACTGCAATTTCCTCTCTTCCTTCCCACATAATCCTAGGATATATCCAGTCAGGTCCGGGGGACTTGTCTATCCTCAAGTTGTTCAAAATGTCCAACACATCTTTCTTCCTAACAAGTATCTCTTCTAGCTTACCAGTCCGTTTCACACTCTCCTCTTCAACAATACGATCCCTCTCGTTCGTAAATACTGAAGAAAAGTACTCATTTAAGACCTCTCCTATCTCTTCCGACTCAATACACAATCTCCCACTACTGTCCTTGATCGGGCCTACCCTCGTTCTCGTCATTCTCATGTTTCTCACATACGCATAAAAAGCCTCGGGGTTTTCCTTGATCCTATCCGCCAAGGATTTTTCATGCCCTCTCTTAGCTCTCCTGATCCCTTTCTTCAGGTCCCTTCTGGCTATCCTGTATCCCTCCACTGCTCTGTCTGTTCCCTGTTTCCTCAACCTTATTTAAGCCTCCTTCTTCCTCTTTACTAGACATTCAACCTCCCTCGTTAACCAAGGCTCCCTCACACGACCATTTCTTTCCTGCCTGATAGGTACATACTTATCAAGGACGTGTCGTATCTGCTCCTTGATAAAGTTCCACATTTCCACCACATCCTTCCCTGACAGCCTATGCTCCCAACTTATGCTCCTCAAATCCTGTCTTACAGCATCGTAATTTCCCTTCCCCCAATTGTAAAATCTACCCTGCTGTGCGCACCTATCTCTCTCCATAACCAAGGTGAAAGTCACAGAATTGTGGTCACCATCACCAAAATGTTCACCCACTAACAAGCCCATCACTTGTCCTGGTTCATTACCGAGTACCAAATCCAATATGGCCTCCCCTCTGGTTGGACAATCTACATACTGTGTTAGAAAAGCTTCCTGGAGACACTGCACAAACACTGCCCCATCCAATCTACTTGATCTAAAGAGCTTCCAATCAATATTTGGGAAGTTGAAGTCACCCATGACTACGACCCTGTGGCTTCTGCACCTTTCCAAAATCTGTTTCCCAATCTATTCCTCCACATCTCTGCTGCTATTGGGGGGCCTATAGTAAACACCCAACAATGTGACTGCATCTTTCCTATTTCTGACTTCAGCCCATACTACCTCCAACGGCAGATCCCCCTCAAACTTCCTTTCTGCAGCCGTTATACCATTTCTAATTAGCAATGCCACCCCCCTCTTTTTTGCCACCCTCCCTAATCTTACTGAAACATCTGTAACCAGGAACCTCCAACAACCATTCCTGTCCCTCTTCTATCCACGTTTCTGTGATGGCCACAACATCATAGTCCCAGGTACTGATCCATGCCTTAAGTTCCCCCACCTTATTTCTGATACTTCTTGCGTTGAAGTATACGCACTTGAGCCCATCTCTATGTCTGCAAGTATTCCCTGTCAGTGCTACCTTCTCCAAAGCCTTCCTACATTCTTGGACATCCTGAAACACAGCTAGCTTACTTGCTGGACTACAAGTCCGGGTCCCATCCCCCTGCCAAATTAGTTTAAATCCCCCCGAAGAGTGCTAGCAAACCTACCCCCCAGGATATTGGTGCCCTTCTGGTTCAGGTGCAACCCGTCCTGTTTGTACAGGTCCCACCTTCCCCAGAATGCAGTCCAATTATCCAAATACCTGAAGCCCTCCCTCCTACACCATCTTTGCAGCCACGTATTAAACTGCACTCTCTCCCTATTCCTTGCCTCACTGTCACATGGCACCGGCAACAACCCAGAGATGATGAATCTGTCTGTTCTAGCTTTTAGCTTCCAGCCTAACTCCCTGAGTTCTTGAATGACCTCCCCACCCCTCTTCCTACCAATGTCGTTGGTGCCAATGTGTACCACGAATTCTGGCTGCACACCTTCCCCTTTGAGGATTCTGAAGACACGGTCCGAGACGTCTCGGACCCTGGCACCAGGGAGGCAACAAACCATTCGAGAGTCTCGCCCTTGTCCGCAGAACCGCCTGTCCGTCCCTCTAACTAGAGAGTCTCTTATAACTAGCGCTCTCCTGCTCTTCCCCTTTCCCTTCTTAGTCTCATTACTAGACCTCATACCACAGACCCCTTCACTGCAGCTTACACCTGCAAGGCTGTCCCCCCCAACAGTTTCCAAAGCTGTATACCTATTTTTAAGGGGAACGACCACAGGGGAACCCTGCACTGCCTGCTTCTTCCCTTTCCCACCTCTAAATGTCACCCAACTACCTCTGTTCTCCGGCGTATCTATGTCCCTGTAGCTTCTGTCAATCACCCTCTCAGCCTCTCGAATAATCCTCAGTTCGTCCAACTCCAGTTCCAGTTCCCTAACTCGTTCGGTGAGGAGCAGGATCTGTCTGCATTTCATGCAGGTGAAGTCGGCAGGAGTATCGGTGGTCACATATTTAATTCCTGGTAGAAAGGGAATGAACTGAAATAATTTGACAAACCAGAAACAAGAATTTTTAACACACATCCTGATAAGAATGAGAGACTAGAGTTGGGAATCCCAGAAAAGGAGAAACGTTGAGAGAAAGGGAAGGTATCACTTCAGATGAGGATCAACTAATGCTTTAATGCGTTAAACATTTTATTCATCATGTGCATCATTTTTTGTGTCTCCGTTGTTCATTCAGAATTTGTTGTACACATATGAAGAGTGTTACTTATCTGAACACACACTGATAAAATAGTGTATGTAAAATCGTTTGTTTCCTCCATTACAGACTATCCTGTTGTCGTGCTAGCAGGATATATGAACACCAACTGGCTACCAAAAGACCCACTATCACTAGTTTCCAAACATACAGAAAAAGAAGAACACCACGTTGACTGTGACAACAAACATGTCCTAGGACAAAGCCACGCACGAAAGCTCTTAGATGTATGACATTTTAGCCAGAAGTACATCAATAATCACATCAATTTAGAGCCTATCTACCTTCCCTTGAAGAAAAAACTGGAAATGACATCACGCACCTTAAGAAACCAAGACTATACACAGAAAGACGAGACATACCACCAATGCGTCACCAGAGACTCTCACTAATGATGTTACCTAGTCATGGTGATGAAACATCTGAAAACAAACCTTCAAGCTCAGCGAGCTAACATACATACATATAAATTGTTCTTTTTCTCTTAATAGTGGAATTTGCGACTAAGTTGTCGCTCATGTTTTAACAGATTACGAGGTGAGGTGAGCTTTTCACTGTGTGTGGTTTTAATTAACGGGGAGTTCAACATCGACATCATAACAGTATGAGGACTTATCGTAAGGGATTTAGACAGATTTGGGGGACAAAAGGTCCCAGCAGGTTCCATCACTTGGTAGTTAGTGACCGCGATCTTCAAATAAAACAGCTGACAAAATTCATTTAATTTTGTTTCCTTGTGGTTGGTTAAATTAAAAGAAATGGCTTTTAACATTACTAAAGAGGTTCTGAGGTTTAAAGGTGATTCCCAAATTTGCCAAGAAGGTGTAGGAAGACAAAGGAAGGGCATACTTTTAGAATTAACATGTAGATTAGAATTGGGTTTCACCAGGGACAAAAGGAAAGCTGTCATCATAATGGAGTTGGTCAAGCTCTTTGGTGTATCAGAGAAGCAGGCAAGTGCAGTCGAGTTCGAGAAACTTAACTTGCAAATATGACAACTGGAGTTAGAAGATAAAGAGAGAGACTGAAAGAGAGAGAAGATAGAGAAAGAGAAAGAGAGGAAAAAGGAAGAGAGGGAGAATTTTAAATTCTGAAGTTTGGAATTAGATAAGAAACTTAAATTAGCAGGAAAAAGATGAAGCGAGAATGTAGGGATGTATACAACTATGTTAATACATTGCCATATTTCGGTGAGAAAAATGCCCAAACCGTTTTTATTTCATTTGCAAAATTGGCTCGGCAGATGGCATGTCCAGTGAACCTGTGGGTAATGCTATTTTCTGGATCAGTGGTGCTCGAAGGGCACAGCAGTTCAGGCAGCATCCAACGAGCAGCGAAATCGATGTTTCGGGCAAAAGCCCTTCATCAGGAATAAAGGCAGTGAGCTGGAAGCCTGGAGAGATAAGCTAGAGGAAGGTGGGGGTGCGGAGAGAGTAGCTTAGAGTACAATGGATGAGTGGGGAGGGGATGAAGGTGATAGGTCAGTGAGGAGAGGGTGGAGTGGATAGGTGGAAAAGAAGATAAGCAGATCGGACAAGTCCGGATAAGTCATGGGGACAGTGCTGAGCTGGAAGGTTGGAACTCGGGTGAGGTGGGGGAAGGGGAAATGAGGAAACTGTTGAAGTCCACATTGATGCCCTGGGGTTGAAGTGTTCCGAGGCGGAAGATGAGGCGTTCTTCCTCCAGGCATCTGGTGGTGAGGGAGCGGTGGTGAAGGAGGCCCAGGATCTCCATGTCCTCGGCAGAGTGGGAGATGGAGTTGAAATGTTGGGCCACGGGGCGGTGTGGTTGATTGGTGCGGGTATCTCGGAGATGTTCCCTAAAGCACTCTGCTAGGAGGCGCCCAGTCTCCCCAATGTAGAGGAGACCGCATCGGGAGCATCGGATACAATAAATGACATTAATGGATGTGCAGGTAAAACTTTAATGGATGTGGAAGGCTCCTTTAGGGCCTTGGATAGAGGTGAGGGAGGAGGTATGGGCACAGGTTTTACAGTTCCTGCGGTGGCAGGGGAAAGTGCCAGGATGGGAGGGTGGGTCGTAGGGGGGCGTGGACTTGACCAGATAGTCAGCATCCAACGAGCAGCGAAATCGATGTTTCAGGCAAAAGCCCTTCATCCGGAATAAAGGCAGTGAGCTGGAAGGCTAGAGAGATAAGCTAGAGAAGGGTGGGGTGGGGAGAGAGTAGCATAGAGAGTACAATGGGTGAGTGGGGGAGGAGATGAAGGTGATAGGTCAGGGAGGAGAGGCTGGAGTGGATATGTGGAAAAGAAGATAAGCAGGTCGGAGGGAACGGTCTTTGCGGAAGGCGGAAAGGGGTGGGGAGGGAAATATATCCCTGGTGGTGGTGTCTTTTTGGAGGTGGCGGAAATGTCGGCGGATGATTTGGTTTATGCGAAGGTTGGTAGGGTGGAAGGTGAGTCCCAGGGGCGTTCTGTCCTTGTTACGGTTGGAAGGGTGTGGTCTGAGAGCGGAGGTGCGGGATGTGGACGAGATGCTTTGGAGGGCATCTTTAACCATGTGGGAAGGGAAATAGCGGTCTCTAAAGAAGGAGGCCATCTGGTGTGTTGTAGGTGGAACTGGTCCTCCTGGGAGCAGATACAGCGGAGGCGGAGGAATTGGGAATGCAGGATGGCATTTTTGCAAGAGATAGGGTGGAAAGAGGTGTAATCCAGGTAGCTGTGGGAGTCGGTGGGTTTGTAAAAAATGTCAGTGTCAAGTCGGTCATCATTAATGGAGATGGAGAGGTCCAGGAAGGGGAGGGAGGTGTCAGAGATGGTCCAGGTAAATTTACGGTCAGGGTGGAAGTGTTCGTGAAGTTGTTGAATTGATCAACCTCCTCACAGGAGCATGAGGTGGTGCCAATGCAGTCATCAATGTAGCAGAGGAAGAGGTGGGGAGTGGTGGCGGTGTCATTACGGAAGATCAACTGTTCTACGTAGCTAACAATGAGACAGGCATAGCTGGGACCCATACGCGTGCCCATGGCTACCCCTTTTACCTGTCGGTAATGCTAGTTCAAACTAAGCTGGTGGGTGAAGCTTGAGAAGTCTGTGCAGTGCTGTCACATGAGGGAGCAAGAGATTATGCATATGTCAAACAGGTTATTTTGAGTGCTTATGAATTGGTACTAGAAGAATATAGACAGTGGTTCAGAAATATAGAGACAGAACCAGGTCAGACTTATATTGAGTTTGAAAGAATTAAACACAGTCATTTTGATAGATGGGTGCAGGCCTTAAAAATGGATAAGACCTGTGAGGCTCGAAGGGAGATTATTCTGCTGGAGGAGTTTAAAGACTCACTTCCAGAGATGGTAAGAATTCATGTGAATGAACAGAAAGTTCAAGAAGTGAGAAGCATGGCAGAAATGGCAGGTGAGTATGCATTGGTGCATGAGATGAAATTTAGCTTCTGGGAGGATTTTCATCCTGTGAGGGATAGAAATTTGGAGAAGGGGGAAATCCTATATTACAAAACATAGAGAAAAGCACACTGGCAATAGGTTACCCCAGGTGAAAAAAACAGGTCCAAGGGGTTGAAAGGAAGTGAAAGGCCTCAGGTGTTCTTACAATAACGTAGTGGAACACATAAAAATTACAGTGCCGATGGTTTAAGAAGGGCACTGTGAAAAGGTATTTTCACTGCAGTAAGTTGGGACGCACGGTGCTGGGCATTGAAGGAAGACATTTTGGGAAAAGATGTTATAAAGGAGTTTAAGCCGGTGGCATTAGTGAACCTGGTAAAGGAGATCCTAAGTGGAGCCGAGGAGCGGCATGAGAGTGCACAGCCTGGCCAGAGGCTGTGTATGGAGTCAGTGCCTGGTCTGTATAAAAAATTCGCCTCTGTCGAGAAACATTACTAAGGAAAAACGGGGTGTGGCGGGAGGACAAGTAGTTATAATTTTCCAAGACACGGGACCTGCTCAGTCTCTAATAGTTGAGAAGTGAGGGACCGGAAAGGCACAACAGATCAGGCAGCATTCGAAGAGCAGGACAATTGACACATCAGGTATAAACCCATCGTCAGGAATGTTGAGGGGGAACAGGGGGCTGAAAGATAAATCAGAGGGTAGGAGCTGGGCTGGTGGGAGGGTCACTGGGAGGGCGATAGGAAGAAATAGGAGGGAGTGATTGTGATATGTCGGAGGGGAGGGTGGAGAGGATAGGTGGAAAGGAAGATGGACAGTTAGGACAGTTCAAGAGGGTAGTGCTTAGTTGAACGGTTGAATCTGGGTTGAGGCTGGGGGAGGGGAGATTCAGAAATTGGTGAAGTCACCGTTGATTCTGTCCAGTTTGAGGGTTCCAGCTGTCCTACCACCGATCCATTTCACCCTCCTCTCCGACCTTTCACCATCAGACATCAGTTGCATCTCCTGATCACCTTCCAAGTTACCTCCCACCCTGCTCCACCCCCACCCTCCTATTTAATTCTCAGATGCTTTCCCTGTCCCTTACCCCCAACTTTCCTGATGAAGGACGTATGCTTGAAATGTCAACTCTCCTGCTCCACGGATGCTGCCGGCCTGCTGTGCTTTTCCAGCCCCACACTTTTCAACTCTGATCTCCAGCATCTACAGTCCTCAATGTCCCTCGGCCTCTAATAGTAAGAGATGGAAACATTTTCACTCTTTCTGGCATGTTACTCAACAGCGCGATAATTTGTAGAATGGGGACAGAAATTAAGCATTCCCTGTGTAACATCAGGTTGGAGTGGCAAATCAAGGTCGGGGAAGTAACAGTGAGAGTAAGTGACAGAGTGTCAGTTCCAGGAATACAACTTGTTCTTGGGAATGATTTAGCAGGATCCAAGGTGGGAGAGTCACCCCTTGTGGTGGAGAAGCCAAAGTAAGAATAGGGAACTGGGGAATTAAAAGGAAAATACCCAGGGATTTTTCCAGACTGTGTAGTAACAAGATCCCACTGTCATAAGTTCCAACAGGAAGGAAAACCGAAAGAAAAAGCCAAAGGAGTTGATGTACGGAAGACTCAGGCTAAAGCATTTCTAGTGGCTGGAATGCACAAGGACATGGTTAGTTTTTGTTGTACATGTCATACATGCCAAATGGTAGGTAAGTCATATGCAGTATTAAACCAGCACCTTTGTTGCTAATTCCTGTATTCGAAGAACCTTTCACATGAGTTACTCACTGTGGGCTACGCAGTGTCATTCAGTCAGACCAAGGGTCTCATTTTACCGCGCAGCTGTTTAAGGACGTCATGGATAGTTTCGGCATACAGCAGTTTGAATGAAGTGCATCCCATCCTGAATCCCAGGGAGCCTTGGAAAGTTGACATCAGATGCTGAAGACAATATTAACAGCGTACTGTCAGAATTACCCGAATGATTGGACTAAAGGCGTCTCATTATATTGTTTCCCATTAGAGATGCCCCAAATAAATCTACTCATTTTACTTCCTTTGAGTTAATATTCGTACATGAAGTGAGAGGTCCTTTGAAATGAATGAAATATAAATTGACAGGACCAAAGTCGGAGATCTCACACTTGGATTATGTATGCGAGGTGAGGGAGAGATTAGACCCAGTAGGTGAGTTATCTAAACAGCAGCTGAAGAGGTCACAGTGTAGAGTGAAGCAGGTGGCAGATAAAAACTCCGAAACCTTGACGATTTCCCATGGGGATGAGGTATTAGTATTGCCACCAGTGGTAGGAAATACCTTCAAGCCAGTTTAATGGCCCCTTTCAAATTAAAAAAAAAGTTGAATCTAAACTATCTGCTAGAGTTGTGGCCAGATGAACAAATTGTGCAGGTTATCTGTATGATGTCGTGAACTTCACCAAGTGATTTGAAGCTCATATGTTACAGTTGGCAGAACATGTTGAACGATTACAAGAAGCAAACTTGATAATAAACTGGAAGAAAACAGAATTTGCGAAGGCGTAGATGACGTTCTTGTGACATTACATTGGACATGGAAGGTTGACCATGGAAAACAAAGACGAAGGGCTTTGAGGAATTTCCACGACCATCCTCGGAGAAAGAGGTGTTTCGACGTTTGGAACTAAGCGGATTCTATCGGAAGTTTGTTGCAAACTTCAGCAGCGCATTGGCACCACTGCTGGATTTATTAAAGAAGGAAAGAGAATTGTGGTGGACAGTACAATACCAGGAGGCATTTGAGAATTAAAGGATTAATCACCCTGCACCAGTTTTAGCTGCACCAAATATTTTGAAAATCTTTGAAAATTGTGTTAGATGCTCGGGATATAGGGCTCGGAGCTATACTGATACAGAAAGATGATGATGGAATTGAATGGCCAATTGGCTACTTGTCGATACTTGTCAATATCCACCAGAAAGAAATACAAAGTCTACCTTATTGAAAAAGAATGATTAAGTTTTGCACTGGCGTGACAATATTTTAATATTTATATGCCAAAAAAATGTCGGAGATGATTGTGGATAACGACAAACTTCTCGCATTTTTTGGAATATTTAAGGACCAGAATATGAGAGTATTTAATTGGAGTCTTATCTTACCGACTTACAAAATGTACATACTGTGGGTCCTAAAATGTGAATGCAGATGTGTTTTCGCAGATTTAAAGGAAAAAGTGTAGATAAGATTTGACTTATTGCAGTGTTATATATGTGTGCAGAATTAATATGGACGGTATACCTGAGATTAATACTTTTGTAATCCATAATAATGGAATTAAGAATAATTAGAGGAAAAGAAATGAAGCCATCTTTTCATTCTGCTGGTTCATGTTTTTTTTCTGAAGGGGGAAGATGTTATGAAGCCTAAAGCATGTCTGGTCACTTTAAGACAGAACGGGATTTGCTGAATAGAAAGTATAACCACAGATGCCAGCTCAACGTCAGGCCGTTTCATATGTCACCATTAGCTGGGAAATGGATACCTGAGTTTTGGTTGCTGTTTTGACAACAATTCTGATACAACCAAATAGTTTAAATAACACTCAGGATAACAGAAGCCAACGGAATTTGAATATTATTGTTTGGAAACCTGGAAAGCAATCAGATTATGAGAAATATTGTATCATGGGAAGTATATAAACTCAACATTTAGAAATGAGAGGGAGAGCCACTGCGACCCAACAGCAGAGTAACAGCTTTAGAGCAGGAGTGCTAACTGGCCATCTGTGTCACTCATATTGTAACAGATTACGAGGTGAGGCGAGCCTTTCTGGGTGTTTGATTTTAATTAACAGAGGACTTCGACTCCACCTTGTAAATGTCCATCCACGCTAACCCCATTTCCCTGCAGTTGGCCCATATCCTTCCAGTCCTTTCTTATCCACATATTTATCCAAATGCTTTTGAAATGTTGTTAATGTACCCCCCTCAATTACATCTGCTGGCAGCTCATCCACGTACCAGCCTCTGTGTAAAGAAGTGGCCACTCAGGTTCCCCTTTTCCTTCCCTTCTAACCTTAAACTGATCCTCTCTCATCCTCGATTCTCTAAACCTTGGAAAGAGACTGAGACCGTTAACCCTATCCATACCCCTCGTGATCTTATACAGCTCCATAAGTACTCCCTCAGTCTCCTACACGCTAAAGAAAATGTCCTAGCTTGTCCAACCTCTCCCTATAACTCAAACCATTGGGTCCTGGCAACGTCTTTGTAAACTTCTTCTACACTCTTTCTAATTTAATGGATTCCTCTCTATAACAAGGTGACAAAACTGAACAGAATACTCCAAGTGCAGCCTTAACAAAGTCCTGTGTAACTGCAACATAACTTCCCAACATCTATACTCAATACCCTGCCTGATGAAGGCCAATGTGCCAAATGCCTTCTTCACTGCCCTGTTTACCTGCGACTCCACTCTCAGGGAACCGTGCACCTGAACACCAAATTCTCTCTGCCCACTGCACCCCTTAAGGCCCTCCCACTCACCATGAAATTCCTACCTTGATTTGAGTTTCCAAACTGCAAGACCCCACACTTCTATATTAAATTCCATTTGCCATTTCTCGGTCCACTTCCCTACCTTATTAAGGTCCTGCTGCAATTTCTGATAAACTTCCTCACTGATCATGCTCCCACTTATTTAAGTGCCATCTGCAAACATACTAATCATACCTTGTGCATTCTCAACCAAATCATAGATAACAAACAACCAGGGACCCAGCCTCCGGTCTGACAAGCATCCGTCCACTAAACCCTCTGCTCCCTACCATCAAGCCAACTGTGTATCCAACTGACCAGTTCCCCAAGTTCCCCAAGCATTCCACATGATGTAATCTTCCAGAGCAGCCTACCGTGTGGGACTGAAATCCATAGAGACTATGGTTACTGCTCGGCCATCATCAACCTTCCTGGTCACTTCATCAAAGAAATCCAACAAATTTGGGAAGCATGATCTCCCACTCATAAGTCTATGCTGACTGCTCCGAATCAAACCCTGTGAAAGTAATGGGTGCAGTCAATGGTATGCTGTTCTTCCTTGTAAGATAATTCGAGTACATAAGTAATGCCATCTTCCTGCTGTTGTAAGGCCTTGCTGAGAGAGCATTCTGGGACACTCTGTACAGATTTGATCACCTTTGTAAGGAATGATCTCCTTACCATAGACACAGATGATGGTAACATGAGGATAGAGTGAAGAAACTGAGTGTTTAATCTGTAGAGCTGTGAGAGATGAA
>NC_083444.1:31846839-31915509 GCF_020745735.1 Hemiscyllium ocellatum
GAAACGTGATGCTGAAACACGAGGAGTGGCAGCGATCACTTATTTCCAAAAGAGACATTGAAAAGGTGAGAAATTCCATACTTTACCCAGGATTGATTGGTTTAGTTTATTGCCACGTGTACCTCAGTACAGGGAAACACTTTATTTATAGCAGTGGAGACAGATCATAGTAAGCATGGTCAGGCAGATCATAGGGTGGAAATAGACTTGGACAGAGTAAGGCATACAGGTTACACAGAACAGGTTGTGCACTAGACAAGATCAACATGAACAAGGTCAGCATTATTTGAACTTAGACAGTCCATTCGTCAGTCTAACGTGACTTTCCTAATAGTTTATATGCCTAAATTAACTCTCCCAACGTTATTGTGCAGTCGGCATGTGACCCTGTACTGAACGTCATGTTGTTCACAATCCCCAACAGCAGCCATAATACCTTCCATCTGAAACAGGTAGCTATTCCCACCAGCTTCCGCCCTATATAGAGAACACCAGGCTGGCTTCTCGGAGATGGAAGATGCCTTCTTGAGACTTCACACAAGACATATGGCTTCCCTCCTCACCGCGAGAAATCCTTGTTAAAGTCCCACGTGTGTATCATAAGCAACGGAGCCGCAAGGAACAACGTGGAGCAGTCTGTCTGTGCAGCCTCTATTCCACTTGGTCATCATGTTAGAGCATCAATTAGGAGACAGCGAGGACTGCCGATGCTGGAGATCAGACTCGAGTGTCGATTGCTGGAAAAGCACAGCTGGTCAGGCAACATCCGAGAAGCAGGAGAATTGATGTTTCGGGCGCAAGCCGTTCGTCAGGAATCAGCAACAATTATCTCATCTGTCCCTGTGTAAGTGTGTTGAGGGGGAATGGCCTCCTCCTGTTCCTGTATAAGTGGCTCAAGGGGCTGAATGGCTTCCTCTTGTTCCTGTGTAATTGACTCAAGGGGCTGAATGGCCTTATCCTATTGCTGAGTAAGTGACTCAACAGACTGACTGGCTTCTTCCTCATCCGATTGGACACGGCCAAGGGCCTGATTGGGTTACCCCTGCTTCCTGTTTCACAGGTCGATGTACTGACAAGTGTGAGGATGCTGTAGCTTTAAGAGATTATTTTGTACTGGTTTATTTTAAGAGAGAGATTGAATGACCGTTACCAAGCTGGTTAGTTAAGGCCACTTGAGTAAACAGCGAGGGAGGCCTTGGGTTTATTTTATTGCAGCCTGAATGAGTGTGGCCAGCTCTCACAGATTAGGATCTCTGGGTTTTGGTTTCTCAGTAACATCAGAAACTACAGGGGTCTCCACAGAGTTGGAAGCTTCAGTGGATGTCCCCTGGCTGCTACTCTCTGAATTTTCTCTTGATGCTGTTTTTAATTCCTGAATTGGAGAAATCTTTGTGAAAATCTGTGTCTGAATAGTCCTTTTTGCCAGGGGCTGTTATTATGTGATTTTCCTATATTGGAACAATTCATTAGTAACAGTTCCTAGATCTATTATTCTGTTAATTTGTCCAATAGAAATAAGTTGTTCTAAATTCCCCTTTCTTTGGTTTCATTTTATCTTCCGTGTTTAAATAAATGGTGTTTTGCTTCACACCGAGTAGTTTGACCACTCACACTGCATCTGGAACAGACATTTAACATTTCCTTTAAAATATGAAAGCATTAGAGTCTAGACTACCGCCTTCAAATATTTTCCAGGCACTCTGGTGTGGTCCATCACACGAGACTCCCTCTCTTCCTGAGTAATAGGCTGGATGCACTGAATGGGCTGTCCTTGTTCTTCTCCAATAGTGTCAATGGGCTGAACGGCTTCATCATATCCCTGTGAAACCAGTGTGAGGTGCTGAATGACCTCTTGTTTTACTGTGGCAATGTGCAGTACCAGGCAGTGCTGTTACATGAATGTTACAGACACTTTAACAGAACAAACCTGAGTGGTGTCTGGGTCTTGCTGCACATGGACACAGACCAGTTCAGGAGCTGAGGGGGGACAAAATGCTCTGAACATTGTGGAATATTAAGTGACCATACCATGTTATGGTTGGGAGTGGAGAGACATTGATGAAGCAGCTGAAGCTGTTTGTGAAGAGGAAGCTTCCCTGAGGATCTCGCACACAAGTGACCCAGGAATGAGATGATGAACATCTTCCTTTGTGCCATGTTTGACCCCAAACACTGGAGAGTTTACTCTGATTCCCATTAAGTCCAGTTTTGTTAAGCTCCTTGATGTCAACCGAAGCCAACCACTGCCTTGATTTCAGGGCCAGTCATTGTTACCTGACCCCTTGTGTCAACCTCCTTTGTTCAAATCAATAGGCCATGGTATAGGAGCAGCAAGGGTTTTCTTCAAACAGGTGGCATTGAATGTCAGGACTTATCTTCTCAAGGGTGTTCGGGGAGCCAGCTGACTGAAAGTATTTGAAGTATTTGTAGATGGATATTGACCTGACAGAGAGTTGAGGGCGATGAAGAATTGGGTATGAAAGAGGATTTGAGACCAAGAGCAGATCAGCCATGATCTTAGTGAAGGCAAGGCAGGCTTGGGGAGTGAACGACCTGCCCCTGTGCCTGATGTTCTCACATTCTGTTATTGGAAAGTTAGTGGGTGTTATTTTCATGAATGTTCTGTTATTGAATGTTGCCATAAGGGAGACCAGAGGATTTTGTGAGCCATCGCTGGGTGAGGTATGGGGGCTGTATTCTCAGTGAAGTTAGGTCTACAACGTGACCAACAAATGGAGCACAAGTTTCAGAGAGGGGAAGCTCTGTAAAGAGAGATGAGGGGCCTCTTTCATACCCAGCCTAGGTTTTACAATTACATTTCTCAAATCACCCCAAAGCGTGTGGGAGAGTCTTGAAGGGCCGAATGATCTCCTCTGTTTCTGTGAACCAGGTTATAGAAGTAAGTAGCCTCTAAATGCTCCTGCCTAACAGGTTTAATGGGCTGAATGGAACACAGGAGCACGGGATTGAGGGACAGGAGTGAGTCATTAGATACGTTGAACCTTCTCCACCAGGCACTAAGATTGTGGCTGATCAGGTTGGGGTCTCAGCTCCACTTTCCTGTCTGCGTCCCATTATCCATGACTCAGTTCTCTGTCAAATATTTCACTAACGCAGCTTTCAATCAATGTGAACATAGAGGCATGATAAACTTCCAGTGAAGACGATTCTGATTTGAAAGGTACTTTCAGAATTTTTCGTCATCCCTCTTATAGAATCAGACTCATGCAGAATAGAAACAGACCCGTTAGTCCAATCTGTTCACTCCGATCAGATATCAAATCTGATCCAGTCCCATTTGTCAGCATTTGGCCAATATCCCTCCTCTTTCAGGTACTTTTTAAATGTGCAATTGTAACCACCTTTACCACTTGCTCTGACAGCACTTTCGGTATACATACCACTTTGTGTGAAACATTTATCTTCAGGTCCCTTCTAAATCATTCGCACTCTCCTGTTCTGGGCTCCCCTCCCCTGGGGAGCAGAACATGGCTGTTCAGAATATCCATGCCCCTGATGGTTTTATAAACCTCTATAATGTCACCCTTCAGCCTCTGACACTCCAGGGGGAAACACCTCAAACTAATCACCTAAAGCTCAAACCTCCAGTCCTGGGACATCTGTGTAAGTCATTTCTGCAGAAAACTGAGTTGTACGCAGTATTCTTAATGTGGCCTCACCAACATCCTGTACAGATACAACTGCCACCACAACTCCTATACTCAATGCTCTGACTGATTAAGGCAAATTTGTAAAATGTGTTCTGTACCGCACTGTCTGCATTCTACTCCACTTTCAAGGAACAATGTACCTGCAGCCCTATGTCCATTTGTTTCACAACACTCACCAGGCCCTTACCATTAAGTGTATAATTTCTGCCCTGATTTGCCTTCCCAAAATGGGTAACCTCATATTTATCGAAACTAAACTTCATTTGTCACTCCTTGCCTCTTTGTCCCATCTATTTGTGGTCTTGTTGTACTCTGAGATAATCTACTACACCACCTTTCTGATGTCGTCTGTAAAATTACGAACTATGGCCCCAATATTCACATCTAAGTCCTTTACATAAATGATGAAATACAGTGAACTCAGTCCTGATTCTTGCAGCACACTGCTGCTCACAAACATCCAGTCTGAAAAATACCCTTCTTTCTTCAAGACAATTGTGACTTGCTTCCTCTGTATCCCATGAAACCTAACCTTACTCATCTGTCTACCAATCAGAATGTTATGAACACCTTGCTGAGGACCATATTGACAATGTCGACCAAACTGCCTTCATCAATCTTCTTTGTCACCTCTTCATAAAACTAAACCAAATTAATGAGATATGATTTCCCATGCAGAAAGCCACGTTGTCTACCCTTATCAGCCCTTACCTTCCTAAATGTATGTAAATGCTATCCCTCAGAATCCCCTCCAACAACTTACCCACCACTGACATCAGGCTCACAGGTCGATAGTTCCCTGGCTTTTTGGGTCACTGTTTCCTTTCTAGTCCCACTCCTCCACTGCTCACAACAAATGTTAAATGTAACCAGGTCGGTGATATGGCCGATGGTATCGGTCTCAGACTGGGTCAGGGTCAGTTTTAGGAACAAGTCAGGCTAGTTTCTTTAATCTGCTAAAATCGCACGTTTATGATCCAGAGCAATGTTCCTCCAACTATGATGGAATGATGAATGGTAAACTGGATATTGCAAATAAAGACTCGATTTTTCCCGTTCTAAACACACACACACACACACACACACACACAATTTCACATTGAAAGAACCTTGTCCAAATATTAGTGTAACTATTGACAAAAGGAAAAATTGTGAGATTGTCCAAAATTCTGCTTCTGAAGATATTCTACTCACACAGCTGCTAGCAATGGGATTTTATCCTGGGAGAGTTGGATTTAGCTGAATTCCCTTTGCATTAGGTTGGCAGGAGCTTCCAGGTTAGCACAGTGGCTCAGTAGTTCGCACTGTTCCATCACAGCATCAGGGACATGAGTTCAATTCCAGCCTCGGGTGACTATCTGCGTGAGCTTCGGATGGGTGCTCCCGTTTCCTCCCAAAGCTGTATAATTCAAGTGGATTGGTCAAAGAGTCCATAGTGTTCAGCGTTTTCTACTTTAGGTGCACTAGTCAGTGGTAACTGTAAGGGCATGGGAAGGTTACACTTTGGAAGGTTGGCATGGACTTGTTGGGCCGAAGGGCTTGTTTCCACACTGCAGGATTCTATAAAAATAAGAATGGTAACAATGACAGTAGAGTTTTGTTTTAGCTCGTACACGTTACTGTGATGAGGAATAATGAAGGAGAGAGAGTGCAATAGGCCGTTTCTTCTCGTGCAGATGACATTTTCTCCCTCTCTGAGTTGAATCACACAATAATGTCATTGTCTCCCAAACTGGACCATGTGAGGTCTCCATGTGCATTGTCCAAACTATGTCTCCATCACATTCCCTGTTCCATGTTGGTGCATCATTGCTGCTGTCATACACAGAGCCATACACTGAGCAGAAAATGGTCTCGGTCGATTTGAAGATATGTTGATATGTCCCTGCGTCATTAAAAAAATGAAATGTTTAATGTATTCAGAATACAATGAACATAGAACATAGAACAGTCCAGCGCAGAACAGGCCCTTCAGCCCACTATGTTGTGCCGACCATTGATCCTCATGTATGCCCCCTCAAATTTCTGAGACCATATGCATATCCAGCAGTCTCTTAAATGTCCCCAATGACCTTGGTTCCACAACTGCTGCTGGCAAGGCATTCCATGCTCTCACAACTCTCTGTGTAAAGAACCCGCCTCTGACATCCTCCCTATACTTTCCTCCAACCAACTTAAAACTATGACCCCTCTTGTTAACCACTTCTGCCCTGCGAAATAGTCTCTGACTATCAACTCTATCTATGCCTCTCATAATCCTGAATACCTCAATTAGGTCCCCTCTCCTCCTCCTTTTCTCCAATGAAAGAAATCCGAGCTCAGTCAACCTCTCTTCATAAGATAAGCCCTCCAGTCCAGGCAGCATCCTGGTAAACCTCCTCTGAACCCTCTCCAAAGCATCCACACCTTTCCTATAATAGGGTGACCAGAACTGGACGCTGTATTCCAAGTGCGTTCGAACCAAAGTTTTATAGAGCTGCAACAAGATCTCACGACTCTTAAACTCAATCCCTCTGTTAATGAAAGCCAAAACACCACATGCTTTCTTAACAACCCTGTCCACTTGGGTGGCCATTTTAAGGGATCTATGTACCTGCACACCAAGATCTCTCTGTTCCTCCACACTGCCAAGAATCCTATCCTTAATCCTGCACTCAGCTTTCAAATTCAACATTCCAAAATGCATCACCTCGCATTTATCTAGGTTGAACTCCATCTGCCACCTCTCAGCCCATCTCCACATCCTGTCAATGTCCCGCTGCAGCCTACAATAGCAGTCTACACTGTCAACGACACCTCCAACCTTTGTGTCATCTGCAAAGTTGCTGACCCATCCTTCAATGCCTTCATCCAAGTCATTAATAAAAATTACAAAGAGTACGGGTCAAAGGACAGAGCCCTGTGGAACACCACTCATCACAGACTTCCAGGCAGAATAATTTCCTTCTACTACCACTCACTGTCTTCTGTTGGCCAGCCAATTCTGTATCCAAATAGCTGTGTTAAAATGAATGTTTTGTTTTAACAAATACAGAAATTGCTGGAAAGGCTCGGCAGGTCTGTCAGCATCCAGATGCCTTTTACATGATGTAGTTGTACCAGGCTCCACCACTTCCTCTGGCAACTCATTCCATACACACACCACGCTCTGTGTGAAAAGGTGTCCCTTAGGCCTCTTCAAAATCTTTCCCCTCTCACTTTCCACCAATGTCCTCTAGTTTTGAACGCCCCTAACCTGGAGAAAAGTCTTGACTACAAACCGTATCCATGACCGTTCTGATTTTATAAACCTTTACTGCTGTGAAATGTGACTTCAATCAACACGAATGGCTGCACTTACAATAGTCCCGGGCCGAAATGCTGAAATTCAACACCGACACCTGTTCTTTCTCCATCAAGTCACAAGTCTAAAACCAGTTTAATCAGTTTGTTCAGATATATTAAGAGACACTTCTGTGGGCTTTACACCTTGACCTTTGTGCCCGGAGGTAGGGACACGAGCACCACTCAGCAATACCCATAAAGCTGTAGCATTATTCTCCTGTGTGTTTGTCCATCAGCCTGTTATGACATGCCTCTGCAACAGACAGGACATGAATCCACACCTTCTGGTCCAGAGCTAGGAACACTACCAAACAATTTCAGGAATTGGAAACAAACCCAGAGCCATGACTCAGAGGCAGGGACACTACCCACGACACTACTATACCCAGATTTTGGGTCACACTTTAAGGGGCAGCATTCAGCTAGGTGTGGATTTATTATACTCAGGTTACCATTGCTGAACTACACAAAACATTTTGTTTTGTTAAACTATTGCAAGATCAAAATTAACTATGAACATCTTTAATCGCTATTATCTGTAGTCTGCAATATTAGGGAAAGAAATCCTGCAGACACACTCTGCCCAATGAAGGGTTACAAATAGATATTTATTACTGAACACCAGAGACGGTGTAAGAGCTTAATTTCTGGTCCCAAAATACCGATCAGTATAACCCAATCTCACGTGTGTCTGCCCTCTGCCTAAAACCATGAAATGATACCAGGCCGCTGATTACTGTCCAGCCTCTCCTCCCCACTGACTGTGTCTGCAATCTGTCCCTCCTCCCTCTAACCACACAAGGCAAACCAAGCTCAGGGTCTTTGTGAAAATCAAGGCCGGAGTGTGCAGGTCTCCTGGAGAGGGATGGACATTTTAAAATTAAACGGGGAAGGTGAGGAGGTGGTAATATCACTCACTGGCCGAGGCGTGGCAGATGGAGTTTAGTTTGGATGAATGCGAGGTATTGGATTTGGTAAATCAAATAAGAGTAGGACTTACACAATTAAACGTAGGGCCTTTGGCAGTGTTGTAGAACAGAGACCGCGGCCATCAGGTATAATTCTTTAAAAGTTGCATCTCATATAGATAATGTGATTAAGAAGGTGTTTTGCACACTTGTCTTCACTGGTCAGACCTTTGAGTATCGGAATTGGGGCATCATGTTGTGGTTGTACAGGACATTGGTGAGAGGTGTTCTGGAAAACTGTGTCCAGTCTGGTCATCCTGCCCGCTCATTCCATAGGCACACCACCCTCTGGGTGAAAATGCTGTCCCTAAGGCCACTTTAAAAGTTTTCCCCCCTTACCTTACAACTGTGTCCTCTAGTTTTGATCTCCACTACCCTTATAAAATACATTGACTATTCACTTTGATATTGACCTTGATATTATTAAGCTGGAGAGGGCTCAGAAGAGATTAACCTGAATGTTGCTGGAAATGAATAGATTGAGCTATAAAGGCTGAATAGGCTGGGACATTTTTGACTGGAGAGTATGAAATGGAGGGGTAACTTTGCAGAGGTTTATAAAATGATGAGGGGTACAGATAAGCTGAAGGGCTGATGTCTTTTCCCTAGATTTGGGGATTCAAAACTGAGGGATATTTTAAGGTGCGAGGAAAAAAGATTTACAAAAGTCAGGAGAGGTAATTATTTTAGACAGGAGCTGATTTGTGTGTGGAATGAACTTCCAGAGCAAGTGGTGAAAACAGGGACAGTTACAACGTTTAAAGGATATTTAGATCAGTACACGAATAAGACATCAGTTTGGATGGTGCTGTGAGCAGCTGCCCTCTCCCTCCCCTTCTCTGAATGAATCCCTGTTGGTTTTCACCCTCTGCCAATGCCGGTGGAATGGCATGGGGAGGCCAGCAGAGGGTGGCATTGATCACTTTCAGCACCACAGAGACAGCCAGACCTGCCCCACACAGAGACACACAGATACACACACGGCAATTGTTAGGACACGGCATAGATTTCATCTGGTAACTTAAACTAACCATAAATAAATGCTCAATTCGCCTCATAAACTGTTACATATGAGTGACAGAGAACTCCCAAATTCCACAGTTTAAATAAAAACAACGATGTATTTTTTAACACTGAAAGTGAACTGAAAGACCCTCTATCTCTTAACTGCTTATAACCCGACTCCAGCTCTATAGCAATATGCTGTTTCTGGATCTGCCATCCTCTCATAACACAGGTACTTGTAAGCTCTCAGTTCAGAGCAGCATTCACTCTCTCTTAAAGGTACAGTACATAGTTTCAACTTCATCACATTATACCCTGATGAATATAGATAAGTGTAACCTATCCAGATTTCTCTTGCTCTGTCTTGTCAATATTTCATCTACTCTGTCTCGTATATGTCAGGACTTTTGTTGATCCATTGACAGTATGTCATTATTCGACTCTGTCCTTGGGAATATATCAGTATTTCACTTGCTCACACTCGTGTGTGTGGGGCAGGATTTCAGTTGTTTCATGGGTTCTGTGACTCTATGACAATCTTAATGTTTGTAAATGGTACCAAACCAGCAAGAATTGTAAAGTCTATGGAGGACAGTGTGGAACTCTAACAGGACAATGACACGCTGGTATACGGGAATCAATGCAGAGCAGTGTGAAGTGATGCACTTTGGTATGAAAGATAAAGAAAGACAGTTTAAAACAGGCTGTGCCATTATAAAGGGGCTGCAGGAACAGAGAGCGCTGCGTGTAAATCAGCAGGAGCTTTGTTCAGGGGTCGGTGTTATAACAGATCTTCCGTGAGTGTGAGGGAGCAGAGAGAATACGGTGACCCTTATCCTGACAGAGCGGGGAAGGTTATTAATGCATGTCCTGTATTGCTGGACAATTATTCAGACCGGTGATACTGCACTGAGCTGGGTGGTGAGCTCAGACCATGGTCGGTGGGTCTGGTGATGTGGCTCCTTCTGGGAAGAGAATGGTCCCCCTCTGTACTACCCCATCCGCCAGGACCTCCATGCCCGTATCGACAAACCGTGGTGTAATTGCCCCTTATCTGCCATGCTCTGGGTAAACTGTGCAAGGCAGCTCCAAGCTGAGAAAGCTCAACCATGTGCCCGTTGGCCTTTCAAAGATGGCACCAGTGCCAGGGGTCATGGAATATCCAGGGGCACCCGGGCGACTGTGAGTCCCTCCAGCCATGACGGGTGGGAGAATCGGGCTGATATTGAATGAGTGGGAAAACGAGGTGGGAGGGTGGGGGGGTGGGGGGGCTGGGGTGGTGCTGAATGTGGTCTGGGTCGTCAATGAGTTGTGTTTGATATGATAGCACCAGGAATCTAGCTTGGCCTCGTACAGATAATCTCTCTGTCACACTCAATGAAAATGGCACTGAGGCAAACTATTGTTAGAATTAGCTCAGTGAGTCATAGATTCTGTTGTAACTACTCCCATTTACAAAGCTGTAGAACAAATGATCATCCAAAACTCTCCACCATTTCACCTCACACTAATCACCCTTTTCCCCATTTTCCCTGGGAAGACTGGCTCATGTTACAGGATGCTATCGAAGTGTCTCCGTTTCAGCATTCTGAAACCTGGGAACACATCCGTCCATTAAACTGTCTCTCAATCACCCCCTCTCTGTCTTTACCCCAAACCTCTCCCATGTGGTGATATTTAAACTGATACCCCCGCCATCTCTCTCTGGCAGTGATGTTCACACCCACAGCACCCCCTTGTCATGGCACAATATAGAGATGGAGCTGTAAATGGGTGGGAGCTGTACGTCCTGTCACTTCCAGCATGGGCTGCAAGTTACCCCACACTGGGCAGGGATCTAACACAATGTTACTGAGGTGGTGTACACAGTCATACATGCTGGGAGGGTAACTGTTCCTGGGTTACAGATCAATGCAATGGGGTGGTTTACACAGTCCTACATGCTGGGAGGGTAACTGCTCCTGGTGACAGATCAATGCACTGGGGTGGTGTACACAGTCCTACATGCTGGGAGTGTTACTGCCCCTAGGTTACAGATCAATGCACTGGGGTGGTGTACACAGTCCTACATGCTGGGAGTGTTACTGCCCCTAGGTTACAGATCAATGCACTGGGGTGGTGTGCACAGTCCTACATGCTGGGACGGTAACTGCTACTGGGTTGCAGATCAATGCACTGGGGTGGGGTACACAATCCAAAATGCTGGGAGGGTAACTGCTTTTGGGTTACACATCAATGTACTGGGGTGGGGTATACAGTCCTACATGCTGGGAGGCTAACTGCTCCTGGTTTAAAGATCAATGCACTGCGGTGTGGTACACAGTCCAAAATGCTGGGAAGGTAACAGTGCCTGGGTTACAGACAAATGCTCTGGGGTGGCGTACACAGTTCTACATGCTGGGAGGGTAAATGCTCCTCGGTTACAGATCAATGCACTGGGGTGGGGTACACAGCCCTACATGCTGGGAGGGTAACTGCTCCTGGGTTACAGATCAATGCACTGGGTGGGGTACACAGTCCAACATGCAGGAAGGGTAACTGCACCTGGGTTACAGATCAATGCACTGGGGTGGTGTACACAGTACTACATGCTGGGAGGGTAACTGCTCCTTGTTACTGATCAATGCACTGTGGTGGGGTACACAGTCCAACATGCTGGGAGGGTAACTGCTCCTGGGTTTCTGATCAATGCACTGGGGTGGTGTACACAGTCCTACATGCTGGGAGGGTAACTGCTCCTGGTTTACAGATCAATGCACTGGGGTGTGGTACACAGCCCTACATGCTGGGAGGGTAACTGCTCCTGGTTTGCAGATCAGTGCACTGGGGTGGTGTATACAGTCCTACATGCTGGGAGGGTAACTGCTCCTGGGTTACAGATCAATGCACTGAGGCAGGCTACACAGTCCTACATGCTGGGAGTGTAACTGCTCCTGGTTACAGATCAATGCACTGTGGTGGAGTATAGAGTCTCATATATTGGGAGGGTAACTGCTCCTGGTTTACAGATCAATGCACTGGGGTGGGGTACACTGTCCTAAAAGCTGGGAGGGTAACTGCTCCTGGGTTACAGATCAATGCACTGGGGTGGGTACACTGTCTTAAAAGCTGGGAGGGTAACTGCTCCTGGTTTACAGATCAATGCACTGGGGTGGGGTACACAGCCCTACATGCTGGGAGGGGAACTGCTCCTGGTTTACAGATCAATGCACTGTGTTGGTGTACACAGTCCTACATGCTGGGAGGGTAAATGCCCCTGGGTTACACATCAATGAACTGGGGTGCTGTACACAGCCCTACATGCTGAGTGGGAAACTGCTCCTGGTTTACAGATCAATGCACTGGGGTGGGGTACACAGCCCTACATGCTGGGAAGGTAACTGCTCCTGGGTTGCAGATCAGTGCACTGGTCTGGAGTATACAGTCCTACATGCTGGGAAGGTAACTGCTCCTGGGTTACAGATTAATGCACTGGGCTGGTGTACACATCCCTACGTGCTGGAAGGGTAACTGCTCCTGGGTTACAGATCAATGCACTGGGGTGGTGTACAAAGTCCTACATACTGTGAAGGTAACTGCTCCAGGTTTACAGATCAGTGCACTGGGGTGGTGCACACAGTCCTACATGTTGGGAGGGTAACTGCTCCTGGGTTACAGATTAATTTACTGGGGTGGTGTATACAGTCCTACTTGCTGGGAAGGTAACTGCTCCAGGGTTACAGATCAATGCACTAGGGTGGGGTACACGGTATTACATGCTGGGAGGGTATCTGCTCCTAGATTACAGATCAATGCACTGGGGTGTTGTACACAGCCCTACACGCTGGGATGGTAACTGCTCCTGGTTTACAGATCAATGCACTGGGGAGGGGTACACAGTCCTACACGCTGGGAGGGTAATTGCTCCTGGGTTACAGATTAATGCACTGGGGTGGTGTACACAGCCCTACATGCTGGGAGGGTAACGCTCCTGGGTTACAGATCAATGCACTGGGGTGGTGTTCAAAGTCCTACATGCTGGGAAGGTAACTGCTACAGGGTTACAGACCATTGCACTTGGGTGGTTTACACAGTCCAACATGCTGGGAGGGTAACTGCTCTTGGATGATAGATCATTGCACTGGGTTGGTGTACACAGTCCTACATGCTGGGAGTGTAACTGCTCCTGGGTTACAGATCAATGCACTGGGCTGGGGTAAAAAGTCCAAGATGCTGGGAGGGTAACTGCTCCTGGGTTACAGATCAATGCACTGGGTTCGAGTACACAGTCCTATATGCTGGGAGGGTAACTGCTCCTGGGTTACACATCAATGCTCTGGGGTGGTGTACACAGCCCGACATACTGGGAGGGTAAATGCTCCAGGTTTACAGATCAATGCACTGGGGTGGTGTACAAAGTCCTACATGCTGGGAGGTTAACTGCTCCAGGGTTTCAGATCAGTTCACTGGGGTGGGGTACATAGTCCTACACGCTGTGAGGGTAACTGCTCCTGGGTCATGGATCAATGCACTGAGGTGGTGTGCACAGTCCTACATGCTGGGAGTGTAACTGCTCCTGGTTACAGATCAATGCACTGTATTGGGGTATAGAGTCCTAGATATTGGGAGGGTAACTGCTCCTGTTTTACTGATCAATGCACTGTGTTGGTGTGCACAGTCCTACATGCTGGGAGGGAAACTGCTCCTGGGTTACAGATCAATGCAACGCGGTGGGGTACACAGTCCTACATGCAGGAAAGGTAACTGCTCCTGGTTACAGATCAATGCACTGGGATGGGGTATGCAGTCCTACATGCTGGGATGGTTACTGCTCCTGGTTTACAGATCAAGCACTGGGGAGGTGTACACAGCCCTACATGCTGGGAGGGTAACTGTTCCTGGGTTACAGATCAAGCACTGGGGTGGTGTACACAGTCCTACATGCTGAAAGGATAACTGCTCCTGGGTTTCAGATCAATGCACTGGGGTGGAGTAAACAATCCTACATGCTGGGAGAGTTAATGCTACTGGGTTACACATCAATGAACTGGGGTGGCATACACAGTCCTACATGCTGAGAGGGAAACTGCTCCTGGGTTACAGATCAATGCACTGCGGTGGTGTACACAGTCTTGCATGCTGGGAGATAAATGCTCCTGGGTTATTGATCAATGCACTGGGGTTGTGCGCACAGTCCTACATGCTGGGAGGGTAACTGCTCCTGGTTACAGGTCAATGCACTGGGGTGGTGTACACAGTCCTACATGCTGGGAGGGTAACTGCTCCTGTGTTACAGATCAATGCACTGGGGTGGTGTACACAATCCAACATGCTGGGAGGGTAACTGCTCCTGGGTTACAGATCAATGCACTGGGGTGGTGTACACAGTCCTACCTGCTGGGAGAGTAACTGCTCGTGGTTACAGATCAATGCACTGGGGTGTTGTATACAGTCCTACATGCTGGGAGGGTTACTGCTCCTGGCTTACAGATCAATGCACTGGGGTGGTGTACACAGTCCTACATGCTGGGAGGGTAACTACTCCTGGGTTACAGATCAATGCACTGGCGTGGTGTACACAGTCCTACATGCTGGGAGGGTAACTGCTCCTGGGTTTCTGATCAATGCACTGGGGTGGTGCACACAGTCCTACATGCTGGAAAGGTAACTGCTCCTGGGTTACACGGGTGATCACTGCACCGGTCGCTGTGCTGGTCAAACTGTCTGGTTGAGTTTTATAGATATTACAATGATGTGGGATGTGCAGCTCCCGGTGCTGGATGTATATTTAGAACATAGACATAGAACATAGAAAAATACAGCGCAGTACAGGCCCTTCGGCCCTCGATGTTGCGCCGACCAAATCCTACCTAACCTACACGAGCCCAATAACTTCCATATGCCTATCCAATGCCCGCTTAAATGACCATAAAGGGGGAGAGTTCACCACTGCTACTGGCAGGGCATTCCATGAACTCACAACCCGCTGCGTAAAGAATCTACCCCTAACATCTGTCCAATACCTATCACCCCTTAATTTAAAGCTGTGTCCCCTAGTAACAGCTGACTCCATTAGCGGTAAAAAGGTTCTCAGTGTCTACCCTATCTAAACCCCTAATCATCTTATACACCTCTCTCAAATCTCCCCTAAACCTTCTTTTCTCCAATGAGAACAGGCCCAAGTGCCTCAGCCTTTCCTCATACGATCTTCCTACCATGCCAGGCAACATCTTGGTAAACCTCCTCTGCACTCGTTCCAATGCCTCCACATTCTTCCTATAGTATGGCGACCAAAACTGCACACAATACTCCAGATGTTCCAGGTTCACACATTAGTGCCCTGCCGTGGTCTGCACTGCTCTCCTTGCTGGCAGATCTGTAGCCTGTACACAGTACATCATGTTGGTGGGGTGGATAGGGGGAAAGGAGATGGACAGGTCACAGAGCTCCACGGAACAATCTGTCCCCAACATTCTATAACTGACATTCCCACGAACATTCTGTCCCTGACATTCTATAACTGACATTCCCCGGAAGGTTCTGTCCCTGACATTCTATTACCGACATTCCCTGGAACGTTCTGTCCCCGACATTCTATAACTGACATTCCCCAGAACGTTCTGTCCCCGACATTCTATAACTGCCATTCTCCGGAACGTTCTGTCCCGAACATTCTGTAACTGCCATTCCCCGGAACGTTTTGTCCCTGACATTCTATAACTGACATTCCCCGGAATGTTCTGTCCCTGACGTTGTTTGTGAACTGCCGGATGTCAGTGAATTGAACAAACGATAAGATCCCGAGGGAAGAGATCCCGTTCCAGGGAGAAGGACACACTGCTCCAAAGGCCCCTCAGGCAGTTAAAGGGGTGAATACGTTTTCCCTGCATTTACATTTCTTCACGACACAGGATCGACTGCAATTTAGACCAAAATACAGAAGTTCCCAAACTCCATTTGTCTTCAGGAAACTGGGAGAGAATCCTTCAGGACAGCAAAGTTTCCACCCTCCGTATTAGGAACTGGGAAGGAGTGACCTGTGTCTGCTCTCGAGTAATCAAGTGTGTGGGAATGTTCTAGCAACTATCTGTCCTTATGGATGTGTCTCTGTGTGTTTGGGGAGGAAGGGTTTCTTGTGGTTTATGTCACATTTTTGTCAGTAATTCTGACCTTCCCATTTGTTATTCCAGCTCCAATTATTTAATAAATCCCTGAATACAGGGACACATTTGAAAATCTCACTGTGTCCCTGATCAAACTGGTCCCTTTGCCTCCAGGCTGATGGATAATTTATTTTCCTTCCTCACAGTTAACGTAGTGACCATCTACGTCCTGCTTTATAAAGATTGTGGATTGTCTCCATGTGTCAGACGTTACCTGGGGGCCATGGCAGCGGCGGATCTCCTGGTCATTATCCTCGACCTGATCCTGAGACACATTCCCATTGTTTATGAGGAACGGTTTTATTTCCTGATGTACTTTGTCCGCGTGTGTAATATCCATGCCGTCCTGCTTTATGCAGCCACTGACTGCTCTGTCTGGTTCACCGTAGGTTTCACCTTTGATCGCTTTGTGGCCATTTGTTGCCAGAAGCTGAAAAGTAAATATTGCAGTGAGAAAACGGCGGCTGTGGTTCTGGGAGCAGTGACTGTGCTGAGCTGTTTAAAGAACATTTTCTGGTATTTTATTCTCACGCCTGGGTATCTGCTGGGGAACGAGCCCTGGTTTTGTGATGTAATAGGCACTGATTATTACTCCAGTGTCTGGGTCACAATCGAGTTTCTCCAACACATTCTAACCCCGGGTGTCCCATTTCTCCTGATTCTGCTGCTCAATGTTCTCACCGTCAGACACATTTTAGTGACCAGCAGAGCCCGCAGGAGACTCCGCGCTTACACCAATGGGGACTCTCAGTCTGACACAGAAATGAGAAACCGAAAAAAATCCATCATTTTACTGTTTGTGATCTCGGCCAATTTCATCCTATTATGGTCAATGTTAATGCTGTATTCTATATGGAGACGGATGTGGAATATTGTGGATACCCCTGTGAATCTCGATGACTTTGTGCAGGAATTGGGCTTCATGCTGCAGCTCCTCAGTTGCTGCACAAATACCGCGATTTATGCCGTGACCCAGACAAAGTTCAGGCAACAGCTGAAGAATGTGCTGAAATATCCCTTCACACAAATCCATCCATCCATCAAATTCCCTCATTAATCACACCATCATTTCAGTTCAGTGTTTCAGCGATGGAGCAGCCTGTCGCTACGGTAACAGACGAGGGGTAGAGCTGGTTTGTCCATCCTTATCCCACAGGGGGGTTACAGGGAAACATTTCAATGTTTCTCACAACTCAGGGGCCAGTGAGACAAGGCACCATCCCACTGACTGTATCCAACCCTTCCATTTGTAACCAATAAAAATGTGGATTAAAGCGTGCCGAGCAGCAGAGTGACTGATGTTGTTGTGTGTCTTTGTGTTGGAGACGCTGAGCTGGAGAGAGACAGACTCAGCCCCGAGTCCTGGTCCTCAGGGAAGGGGAGGGAACCGCGCCCTGTGCTCAGGAGCTGGGGTTAACTCCCTCTGTCACCCCGACTCAAACCCGGCCTCCCAATTACCTCTCCCCTACTCTTTCTCCTCAATTCTCTCCCTCTCTCTCACCACCTCTCCTCTTCACTCTCCCTCATTCCCCTTTTCGCACACACAACCATCCCCCCAACCCTGTTTTCTCCACCTGGCTCCACTCTTCACTTTCCCTTCACCCTCACTCTCAATGTCCTGCCGTCTCTGTCTCCATCCAACAGTTCCATCTCTACCTCATTTGCCCGTCCACCTTCCTCCAACATCACACCACCTCCCCCACAACAGGCAGCCTCACCACCAACCCACCCCCACCCCACCCCCCAGTCTCTGGTTCAGAGGGAGAGGGAAGGACCAGGGAGACAGAGTGTGTCTGAGAGTGAGAGAAGAGGGGGATAGGAGCGAGATAGATTTTGTCAGAGAGAAACAGAGGGAGGTGGGGAAAGAGAGACACCGATTAAGGGGGGTCGAGAGTGAGAGAAGAAGGAGAGAGAGTGAAGGACCGGAGAGAGAGCGAGGGGGGGAGGGGGCAAGGGAGATTTAGGATGAGAGAGTGGAGAGCGAGAGAGACGAGGGAGGGAGTGGAGGGAGAGAGAGAGGGGAGGGCAGAGAGTGGGTGGGCGAGAGAGGGGAGGGCAAGAGTGAGGAGGACGAAAGAGGGGAAGGCGAGAGAGGGGAGGGAGGGGAGGGAGAGAGGGAGGGGGAGGGCGAGAGAGGGGGTGGGCTAGAGAGGGGATGGTGAGACAGAGGAGTGACGGAGGGGAGGGAGAGAAGAAAGGGAGGGCGAGAGAGGGGAGGGCAAGAGGATAGGGTGAGAGCGGGTAGGCAAGAGTTTGGAGGACGAAAGAGGGGAGGGCGAGACAGGGGAGGGAGGGAAGGGAGAGGCAGGGCGGGGGAGGGGAGGGCAAAAAGGGGGAGACGGGGGCAAGGGAGAGATAGCGGAAAAGAGGGTAGGGAGAGAGGTGGGGAAAGGTAAAAGAGGGTAAACACAAGAGGGGAGGGCAAGACGGGGGAGGTAAAGGGAAGGGAAGGTAAGAGAGGGGGAGAGGGAGTGGAGGGCGAGAGGAAGGGAGAGGGTGAGAGAGGTGAGGGCATGAAAGGGGGGAGGGTGACAGAGGAGTGCAAGAGAGGGGAAGGATGGAGGTGAAGGCAAGAAGGAGGGAGAGGGCGAGAGAGTGGAGGGTGAGAGAAGGTGGGGGAAGGCGAGAGAGGGGAGAGAGGGAGGGGAGGGTGAGAGAAAGGGAGAGGGCGAGAGGAAGGAGGAAGGGAGTGTAGGGCGAGAGAGAGAGGTCGAGAGACAGGACTGTGGAAGGGGAGGGCGAGAGAGGGGAGCATGAAATAGAGGGATTGGCAAGATAGAGGGATGGGCGAGATAGGGGAGTTTGAGAGAGGGATGGGCGAGAGAGGGGAAGGCGAGAGAGGGAAGGGCGGGATAGAGGGATGGGCGAGAGAGGGGAGAGAGGGAGGAGAGGGCGAGAGAGAGGGAGAGGACGAAAGAAAGGAGGGAGGGGGTGGAGGACGAGAGGGAGTGACAGGGCGAGAGAGGGAAGGGCAATAGAGGGAAGGTCGGGATAGAGGGATGGGCGAGAGAGGGGAGAGGGGAAGGAGAAGGCGAGAGAGAGGAAGAGGACGAATGGAAGGAGGGAGGGAGTGGAGTGCGAGAGGGAGTGAGAGGGCAAGAGGGAGGAGGACGAAAGAGGGGAGGGCGAGCCAGGGGAGGGAGGGAGTGGAGAGGCAGGGCGAGAGAAGGGAGGGCAAGAAGGGGGAGAGAGAGGGGACAAGGGAGAGATAGCGGAAGAGAGTGGAGGGAGAGAGAGAGGGGAAGGGCGAGGGGGGAAGGCGAGAGGGGGAGAGCAAGACGGGGAGGGCGAGGGAAGGGAGCGTGAGAGAGGGGGAGAGGGAGTGGAGGGCGAGAGGAAGGGAGAGGGCGAGAGGGGAGAGGGCGAGGGGCGAGAGAGGAGAGGGTGAGGGGGAGCGTGACAGAGGGGAGGGAGGGAGGAGAGAGCGAGAGGGAAGGAGAAGGTGAGAGAGGGGAGGGAGGGGAGGGTGAGAGAGGAGTGAGTGTTAGAGAGGGGAGGACGAGAGAGGGGAGGGCGAGAGAGGGAGGGAGGGTGGGGAGGATGAGAGGGGGAGGGAATGAGAGGGGAGGGAGGGATGGGAGGGCGAGAGAGAGGCGAGGGCGAGAGGGGGATGGATGAGAGAGGGGAGAGAGAGCGAGAGGTGATGGCGAGATAGAGGGATGGGCGAGAGAGAGGGGAGGGTGAGAGAGGGAAGGGTGAGAGAGGAGGGTGAGTGGGAGTGAGAGGGTGAGCGAGGGGAGGGCGAGAAAGGGGAAATGAGAGAGGGGAGGGCGAGAGAGGGGAGGAAGGGAGGGGATGGCAGGTGAGGGGAGGGCGAGAGAGGGGAGGGTGAGAGGGAGGGAGAGGGTGAGTGGGCGGATGGGAAAAAGGGAAAGGTGAGAGAGGGGGAGTGCGAGAGTGGTGAGGGAGAGAGGGGGAATGAGGAGGGTGAGGAACGGGAGGGCGAGAGATGAAAGGGTGAGAGAGGAGGGCAAGAGAGGGGAGGGGAGGGAGAGGAGGGCAAGAGGGAGGGAGAGGGTGAGAGAGGGGGGAGGGGGAAAGGGAAGGTCGAGAGAGAGGAGGCCCAGAGAGGGGAGGGCCGGGAGGGGAGGGCGAGAGGGAGGGAGAGGGTGAGAGAAGTGAGGGCAAGAAAGGGGGGAGGGCAAGAGTGGGGAGAGATGGAGGGGAGGGCAAGAGAGAGAGGTCGAGAGTCAGGACTGTGAAAGGGGAGGGCGAGAGAGGGCAGGGCGAGAGAGGGGAGCATGAAATAGAGGGATTGGCAAGAAAGAGGGATGGGCGAGATAGGGAAGTTTGAGAGAGGGATGGGCGAGAGAGGGGAAGGCAAGAGAGGGAAGGGCGGAATACAGGGATTGGCGAGAGAGGGGAGAGAGGGAGGAGAGGGCGAGAGAGAGGGAGAGGACGAGAGAAAGGAGGGAGGGAGTGGAGGGCGAGAGGGAGTGAGAGGGCGAGAGAGGGGAGGGCAATAGAGGGAAGGTCGGAATAGAGGGATGGGCGAGAGAGGGGAGAGGGGAAGGATAGGGCAAGAGACAGGGAGAGGACGAGAGGAAGGTGGGAGGGAGTGGAGTGCGAGAGGGAGTGAGAGGGCAAGAGGGAGGAGGACGAAAGAGGGGAGGGCGAGACAGGGGAGGGAGGGAGTGGAGAGGCAGGGCGAGAGAGGGGAGGGCAAGAAGGGGGAGAGAGAGGGGAAAAGGGAGAGATAGCAGAAGAGAGTGGAGGGAGAGAGAGAGGGGAAGGGCGAGAGGGGGGAAAAGCGAGAGAGGGGAGAGCAAGACGGGGAGGGCGAGGGAAGGGAGCGTGAGAGAGCGGGAGAGGGAGTGGAGGACGAGAGGAAGGGAGAGGGCGAGAGGGGAGAGGGCGAGTTGCGAGAGAGGAGAGGGTGAGGGGGAGCGTGAGAGAGGGGAGGGAGGGGAGACCAAGAGAGGGGAGGGAGGGAGGAGATGGCGAGAGGGAAGGAGAAGGTGAGAGAGGGGAGGGAGGGGAGGGTGAGAGAGAAGTGAGTGTTAGAGAGGGGAGGACGAGAAGGTGAGGGCGAGAGAGGGAGGGAGGGTGGGGAGGATGGGAGAGGGGAGGTAATGAGAGGGGAGGGAGGGATGGGAGGGCGAGAGAGAGGCGCGGGCGAGAGGGGGATGGATGAGAGAGGGGAGAGAGAGCGAGAGGTGATGGCGAGATAGAGAGATGGGCGAGAGAGAGGGGAGGGTGAGAGAGGGAAGGGTGAGAGAGGAGGGCGAGAGGCAGTGAGAGGGTGAGAGAGGGGAGGGCGAGAAAGGGGAAATGAGAGAGGGGCGGGTGAGAGGGAGGGAGAGGGAGAGAGATGGGAGGGTGGAGAGGGGAGGGTGAGAGAGAGGAGGGCCAGAGAGGGGAAGGGAGGGAGGGGAGGGAAAGAGGGAGAGAGAGGATGAGAGAGGTGAGGGCAAGAGAGGGGGTGAGAGAGTGTGGAAGGCGACAAAGAGGAGGCATGGAGGTGAAGGCAAGAAGAAGGGAGAGGGCGAGAGAGAGGAGGGAGGGAGGGCGGGCTAGAGGGAGGAGGGAGGGAGTGGAGGGCGAGAGAGAGGGAGAGGGTGAGAGAGAGGTTGGATGAAGGTGAAGGCAAGAAGGAGGGAGAGGGCGAGAGAGGGGAGGGAGGGAGGGCGAGTGAGGGAGAGAGGGCGAGAGAGAGAGGGAATGAGAGGGAGGGCGACAGGGAGTGAAAGGGCGAGAGAGGGGAGGTCAAGAAAGTGCAGGGCGAGCGAGGGGAGTTTGAGAAAGAGGGATGGGCGAGAGAGGGGAGGGTGAGGAGATGGAGAGTGAGTGAGGGTGAGATATAGTAATGGCTAAGAGAGAGGGGAGGGTGAGGGTGTGGACAGCGACGGGAGGGTGAGATATAGTAATGGCTAAGAGAGAGGGGAGAGTGATGGGGAGGGCGAGAGAGAGGAGGGCAAGAAAAGGGAGGGTGAGAAATGGGAGGGAGGGAGGTCAGGGCCAGAGGGAGGGAGAAGGCGAGAGAGGGGAGGGCGAGAGAGGAGAGGGAGAGAGAGGGGAAGGAGGGAGGATGGGCGAGAGGGCGGGCTAAGGCGAGAGAGGGGGAGGGCGAGAGGGGGGAGGACGAGATGGGGGAGGGCGAGAGTTGGAGGAGGACAAGAGAGGGGAAGGCGTGAGAGGGGAGGGTGAGAAATGAGTGAGTGTGAGAGAGGAGAGGATGAGAGAGGGGAGGATGAGAGAGGGATGAGCGAGAGAGTGGAGGGCGAGAGAAGGGAGGAGAGAGAAGGGAGAGCGAGAGAGGGGAGTGCAAGAGAGGGGAGGGCGAGAGAGGGGAGGGCGAGATAGAGGGATGGGCAAGACAAGGGAGGGCGAGAGAGGGGAGGGCAAGAGAGATGAGGAGGACAGGCGGAGGGAGAGAGAGAGGAGGGCGAGTGAGGGGTGGGAAAGAGAGAGGGTAGAGAGTGGAGGGGGGAGAGGAAGTGAGGGGGAGAGAGTGGGAGAGAGGGTCAGAGAGAGTGGCAATAGAGATTGGGACGGAGAGAGGGGGAGGGAGAGGGGGAGAGAGGGGGGAGAGAGATAGGGCGAGAATGGGGGGGAAGATAGAGCGGGAAGGGGGAGACAGAGAGAGGAGAGAGAGTGGGAGATAGTGGGGTGAGACAATGGGAGAGAGAGAGGGGGTGGCGAGAGAGGGGACGGGGGAATGGGAGATGGGGAGGGGAGAGAGTGTGGAGAGAGTGGGAGAGTGTGGGGAGCGAGGGTGAAAGAGAGAAGGGGTGGGGGAGAGAGGGGGAGAGACAGAGGGGTAGATAGAGGGGGAAGGAGAGAGGGGGAGAGAGAGAGAGAGAGACGGAGAAAGAGAGGGGGAAGAGAGGTGGGAGAGATAGCGAGTTGGAGAGAGAGGGGGGAGCTTGGGGGTTGAGAAGGGAGGGGTCGAGAGGGCGTGGAGGGTGGGTAGGTGGTTAGCAGACAGGGGTGAGAGGAGGAGGTAGAGAGAGGCAGGAAAGAGGGGAATGGGGAGATCGGGAGGGGGCGTGAGGTGGTGAAAAGAGCAGGGGAAGGGGAGAGGAGGGGAGTGAGAGAGTGGGGACAAAGTGGGGAGAGGGGGTGAGACAGAGACTGGAAAAGAGGGAGGTGAGAGAGGAGGAAGAGGGAGTAGAGAGAGGGAGAGAGGGAGTGGAAAGAACGGGGAGGGCGAGGGAGAGAGAGAGTGGGAGAGAGATGGGGGCAACAGAGGGTGGGGAGAGAGCATGGAGAAGGAGGACCAGAGAGAGGGAGTGAGAGAAAGGTGGAGAGAAAGGGGTTGAGAGAGATTCTGATCCAACACTGTGAATCTACAATTCAGTGGCTGAGCTCTTTCAGGTTTTGTATTATCCAATACATACAATATCCCATAGACGTTGTTGTATAGCACTGTTTGTCTGTGCATTAATATTGTTTCTCATTGGAGCTGATCTGTTTACATGTAAATATTACTGCATATTGAACCTTCTCTGGATGTTAATAAATATTTTTTGTATGGGAACTGTTTGTTTATAAATACAAATATTGGTGTGGATGGCAACTGTTCATGTTTATATTTAAGTCCTGTTTTGTTTTGGAGATGTTCATGCTTTTTTATAAATATTGTTGTGCTTTGGAATTGATATGAATTATATCCCAGACCACAACAGCTCGCTGTATCAAAACACCTGCCCCCTTGATGCCTGTTGCTCAAGTCGATGGACCCTGATAACATCAGCAACATCACATTTGCCTTATGTGTCAGAGAGAGTAGTTACATTTCACTTAAACCCTTCCTCAATCTCATTAAGAAGTGATTAAGCAAAGAAACGACATGTTATTACAGTTCAACCAAATAAAATAAAATGTTATACAGTTAGAAAGAGAGAAAAATGTGGAGTATATATGTCCATCCCTGTTTCCCTTCAGTGTTGTTTGGATTTGTTTGGACTGGGAAGAGGGACTGCGCTTTAGAAATAATTGAATGAACAGCAGAAAGGAATCTTTTTAAAATTTCACTGGGATTTCAGTGAAGATTCTGCAGTCTGCTCTAAACCCACCAGAGGGCAGATTATTGTAAACTCCGCATGGAGCAGTCAGGCAGACTCACAGCAATGTGCTCTGACCCCACTAGAGGGCAGACTATTGTAAACTCCCCATGGAGCAGTCAGACAGACTCACAGCAGTGTGCTCTGAACCCACTAGAGGGCAGACTATTGTAAACTCACCATGGAGCAGTCAGGCAGATTCTGGACAGAGATCAGAATAAAATTACATTAAATGTATGCACTATAGACAAGAAACAGTGTAAAGTTCCCAACGTTTTACATCTTGGTAAAGCACAATGTAATGAGAAGGAGAAAAGAGTCATTATGTAGCAATCCAAACCAAACAGCTTTTGGATAGATGTACAGATTTAAAAGAGGATATCTTCAACTGGACGTTAATTTAATGCAGCATTTTATTTCAGGAGCATCCAAATGCGTCAGGACCGATGCAGAAACCCAGAAAAGGAAAGGGACTGTGTTCATCCGGAAAAGATGTATTCTCATTTGGATCAAACTCAAACTCAGCAAGTTCGCAGAGCTCACTGGTTCATGGTATTTGCATCAGTCTGTCCAAACACCGTGTGTAAACATATGGAATAAACTTGTGTTTAATTTGGGCAAAAATGTTGTATCAATCTGCACAAAACTCTTGTCTTAATTTGTGCAATAAGCCTGTGCTCTGCCATGTAAATATGTTAATGAATTTGTCCAATGAATGTGTGTTAACTTGTACTAACGTGTTGGGTCAGTTTGTTAGGGAAACTTGGGTGGTTTTGTGTTGTGCGTGACTGGGGTTGTTTAAGGTTTGAAGCTGCAGCATTGTGCTTGTGTCTGTGTGTGTATTCCCAGGCTGGGTTGAGTGGGTGGTTTTGGAGTGGGGGGGACAGATACAGGAACAGACTGGGTCAGACCTGGTCTAACCCATTGATCTGCTGTTTCCTCCCAGATCACCCTGTAATAGAACATAGAACATGGAACAATACAGCACAGAACAGCCTCTTCGGCCCACGATGTTGTGCCGAACATTTGTTCTAGCTTAAGCACCTATCCATGTACCTATCCAATTGCCGCTTAAAGGTCACCAATGATTCTGACTCTGCCACTCCCACAGGCAATGCATTCCATGCCCCCACCACTCTCTGGGTAAAGAACCCACCCCTGACATTCCCCCTATACCTTCCACCTTTCACCTTAAATGTATGTCCCCTTGTAACACTCTGTTGTACTCAGGGAAAAAGTCTCTGACTGTCTACTCTATCTATTCCCTGATCATCTTATAAACCTCCATCAAGTCACCCCTCATCCTTCGCCGCTCCAATGAGAAAAGGCCTAGCACTCTTAACTTATCCTCGTACGACCTATTCTCCATTCCAGGCAACATCCTGGTAAATCTCCTCTGCACTCTCTCCAAAGCTTCCACATCTTTCCTAAAATGATGCTACCACAATTGCACACAGTACTCCAAATGTGGCCTAACCAAAGTCCTGTACAGCTGCAACATCACCACACTACTCTTGAATTCAAGCCCTCTGCTAATGAACGCTAATACACCATAAGCCTTCTTACAAGCTCTATCCACCTGAGAGGCAACTTTCAAAGAGCTATGAACATAGACCCCAAGATCCCTCTGCTCATCCACCTGACTAAGAACCCTACCATTAACTCTGTATTCCGCATTCTTATTTGTCCTTCCAAAATGGACAAACTCACACTTGAAAGGGTTGAACTCTATCTGCCACTCCTCAACCCAGCTCTGGATCATATCTAAGTCCCTTTGCAGCCGACAACAGCCCTCCTAACTATCCACAACTCCACCAATCTTCGGATCATCTGCAAATTTACTGACCCACCCTTCAACTCCCTCTTCCAAGTCATTAACATTACAAACAGCAGAGGACCCAGAACTGATCCTTGCAAAACTCCATTTGTAACTGGGCTCCAGGCTGACTTTCCGCATAAGCCTACCATGGGGAACCTTATCAAATGCCTTACTAAAATCCATGTACACTACATCCACTGCTCTACCCTTATCCACATGCTTGGTCACCTCCTCAAAGAATTCAATAAGATTTGTAAGGAAAGACCTACCCCTCACAAATCCGTGCTGGCTGTCCCTAATCAAGCAGTGTCTTTCCAGATACTCATAAATCCTATCCCTCAGTTCCCTTTCCATTACTTTGCCTACCACCGAAGTAAAACTAACTGGCCTGTAATTCCTGGGGTTCTCCCTATACCCTTTTTTGAACAGGGGCACAACATTCGCCACTCTCCAGTCACCTGGTACCACCCTCGTTGACAGTGAAGACGAAGAGATCATTGCCAACGGCTCTGTAATTTCCTCTCTTGATTCCCACATAATCTTAGGATATGTCCCGTCAGGCCCGAGGGACTTGTCTATCCTTACGTTTTTCAAAATGGCCAACACATCTTCCTTCCTAACAAGTATCTCCTCTAGCTTACCAGTCCGTTTAACACTCTCCTCTTCAATAATACGGTCCCTCTCATTTGTAAGTACTGAAGAACAGTACTCATTCAAGACCTCTCCTATCTCTTCATACTCAATACACAGTCTCCCACTGCTGTCCTTGATCGGACCTACCCTCGTTCTCGTCATTCTCATGTTTCTCACATACACATAAAATGCCTTGGGGGTTATCCTTGATCCAACACCCCAAAGATTTTTCATGCCCTCTCTTAGCTCTCCTAATCCCTTTCTTCAGCTCTCACAAAGATGGTAGTTGGTATGTTCCATTCCTGGGGGAAGTGGGTTCCAGGTAATGGAGCTGGGAGCTGACTGGATCAGCTGGGATTTGGGAGGAGATGGGGGTTGTGTGACAGACCTGGGGCTATTTAAACCAGGTTCAGGAAGCCATCATTCCTTTTGACGTGTGGTGTGCCCAGGGGTGAATATTGGAGAGTTAGTGTCTCTATGTCTTTCTGAGTGTGAGTGTGAGTGTGAGTGTGAGTGTGAGTGTGAGGTGTTTGAATCTGAATCCCAGGGTTGACCCTTTAAGCAGCCTCAGTCCCTGATGGGACACAGAGAGAGACCTTGGGGAGGTGGAGCTGAGAGCATCTGGGGGGAGGGGGTCTGGTGAGTATGGGACCCCTTACTCTCTCCATGTTTCCCCTTGCCTCACTTTTCTCTCGACTTCACTTTCCCCCTTCCCTCTCTGTCTCTGTGTCTCTCCATCCACCTTTCTGTCTGTATTGTGTTATCTCCTTCTATCTCACTTTCTTTGACTCTCTCTGTCTTTCTTCATTTTCTCTCTGACTCTGTCCCTTTTCTCTCTCTCTCGCTCTGTCCATTTTCTCTCTCTCTGTCCCTTTTCAGTCCCTTTTCTCTCTCTCTCTCTCTCTCTCTGTCCCCTCTCTCTCTGTCCCTTTTCTCTCTTTCTGTCCCTTTTCTCTCTGTGTGTGTGTGTCCTTTTCTCTCTCTCTCTCTCTGTGTGTCCCTTTTCTCTCTCTCTCTGCCCCTTTTTTTTCTCTCTCTCTCTCTGTCTCTTCCCTCTCTCTCTGCCCCTTTTCTCTCTTTCTCTCTCTCTCTGTCCCTTTTCTCTCTCTCTGTGTACCTTTTCTCTCTCTCTATCTGCCCCATTTCTCTCACTCTCTCTCTCCCTTTTCTCTCTCTCTCTACCCCTTTTCTCTCTGCCCCTTTTCTCTCTCTCCCCCCTCGCCTTCTGCCCCTTCATCAAAAGGATATATTTTTAACGCAGCGTTCTTTCTACATCTAACCACAACATGACCTTCACATAAACCCCCCAAAAACACACAAGCCCCTCCTCCCCTCCCTCCCTCTGTGTCTATATATATATAGATATATAACGTTAAACATCACACAACACTAGCTTTCAGAGAATCCTGTTGCACTATAACCTGGTGTTGTCCAAGTCCAACATTGGCATCTCCATCATCGAAATATCAAGATCACCATCGAGATATTAACCAGATGCTTGCTTGAAACACACACAGCAAGATCCCACAAGCAGCAGTGTAACCACAGACAGATCGTGTGCGTCCTGGATGTTGGTTCAGGGTGTGTTTCTGTCTCCTGGACAAGAGTGAGCAATCCTCCTGTTGAACAAATTCTAAACATTTTGCCTTCCTTCTCTGTGTAAAAAATGAGGTCTGCAGATGCTGGAGATCACAGCTGAACATGTGTTGCTGGTTAAAGCACAGCAGGTTAGGCAGTATCTAAGGAACAGGAAATTCGACGTTTCGGGCATATGTCCTTCATTAGGAGCCTGATGAAGGGCTTATGCTCGAAACATCGAATTTCCTGTTCCTTAGATGCTGCCTAACCTGCTGTGCTTTAACCAGCAACACATGTTCAGCCTTCCTTCTCTGTGCCCTGCATTCTCTGATCCTCATCTTGTGCTCTCTCTATGTGAGATCTCTCTCTGTTCCCTCTCCCTCTCTCTCTCTCTCTCTCTGTTCCCCCTCTTACTCTCTCCATCTCTGAGATGTCTCTGTTTCTCCCCTCTATTTCTGAAATCTCTTCCTCTGTGTTCCCCCCTCTCGCTGTCTCCATCTCGACGATGTTTCTATCCGTCTCTCAGATTTCTCACATTTTATCCCCCTGGCCTATGCACAGGACACTGACATTAGAAAGGGGCTTTGGAGAGAGTTTCTCATGTTAAGGTATTATTTCCTTACTCCGGGAGTCCTTCCTCCCAGACCCTAGGTGTGTAACCAGTTGTGTCAAATCCCAAGGCCCCGTTCCTTTAACCCCAGGCATCAAATCCATTTTAAACCAATGAGCCATTCTCCCACCACCTCACTCTCTCTCCCTGGAGTTGGAGTGAGAGAGGGAGGCAGTGACATCTGTGGGATCAGACTTAGCAGCAGCTTCCCCTCCATCATTTCCCCCGCTTTGTCTCAGCCAGTCCAGACCAGAACACGTCCCCTTCAGGTCAAAATCCCACAGACAGCCTGAAGACCACCATTCTGGTGTGTGTGTGTGTGTTGTGTGTGTTGTGGTGTGGGTGTTGCGTTGTGGGTGGGTGTTGCGTTGTGGGTGGGTGTTGCGTTGTGGGTGTGTATGTGTTGTGGGTGCGTGTTGTGTTGTGGGTGTGTGTGTTGTTGGTATGTGTGTGTTGGGTTTGTTGTAGTGTGGGTGTGGGTGTGTAGTGGTGTGGGTGTGGGTGTGTTGTGGGTGTGGGTGTGTTGTGGGTGTGTGTGTGTTGGGTTTGTTGTGTGGGTGTGGGTGTGTTGTGGGTGTGGGTGTGTTGTGGTGTGGGTGTGTTGTGTGTGTTTTGCTGTGGGTGTGTTGTGTTGTGGACTGTAAAATATATGGATAGCTTACAGGTAAACTTCCGACTGGGCGTGTCCTGGGCGTTCGAAGGTCATCCTCTGCGCACGTATCATCCTCTGATACGTGCGCAGAGGATGATCACGTGATGCTCCAAGACGTGGGCATGGTCACGTGGTCTCCCTGTTTCTCACTCCGGTAGAGTGCCGGGAGGTCACGTGATCGGCTGTTTCGCGCCCCGGAAGTGTGCGAGTCTGCCGTTTCGTGCCCGAAAGGAGGCCACGTGGTGCTCCTTTTCAGAGACAAAGGATGGTCTCGTGGGACCGGACATCCAGGAATGCAAGGAGGCGGGGAATGGAGTCAGAGCAACAGCCAATTAGAAGACAATCTCACCTGAGTGATGGTATGATGTTTTGTATGGTATAAAAGACTGGGTCAGGGGCAGGAATGCGTCTTTGTCCTTTGTGAACTGACTTACTTAGTAGTTTGTCTGGGACAGAAGGATTTAGACCCAGAGCTCTGTATACTTTATCCACTTATTGCTAGAATAAAATTAAAAGTGTAAGATTGAATATCTTCTCCTATTGCTTTATTTAAAGAGCACGCAGGACTGGGCTCACACATAGAAGAAAGTAAGTTGGTAGATTGAGCCGAGGTCCAACAGATTTGTGACCCCAACGTGATACAGACGAAGTGACATAAAAGAGAGAAAAATAGAAACAAAGTACACTGACGTCTGATGACGACAACAAGCGGCACCGCATAAAAAAGGTGAGCAGACACCTGTTTATATCAAAGTTCTGCAATTGGAGATACTAAATTGATTGTTGTCATTAGACTGCAAGTGTCCTAGTAATAGTAAGTGGATAAAGTATTGATTTAATACGTACGGGTTTAAAGTCCCATGGGGTTAGAATCCACATAAAAGCACCAAGGTACGTATGTGTGAGAAGGTTTAAAGTCCTTTGAGCAGGATCTCATAAAAGCACCGCTCAGGAATTTTGGTTGATGATTGATGTGTTGTAAGTTTTAAAATTACATTGGGAATGTACGGAGGGTGGTAAGAAAGCCAGTGATGTCTCTGAGACAAAGACGGTGGTGTCTCAGTGAGAAAGAGTAGGCAGTAGAAACTTAAAGGTGATAACAAAACTGCAGAAAACTTTAACTGTAAGAGTAAGTTGTTTGGGTGTATTTTATACAGATTGATTCGCAACCGGATTTGTTTTAATTGGGTTGGGTGCTTGGCAAAATTAAATATAAACTGATTGGTTATTTGGACAGGAGGGTTTAAAAAAAACAGAAATACATAAAATGATAGGGAATTTGATAAAGAGTGTGAAGAAAACGGAGGATGTTCTTCTGATTTAATGTTGTCTGTCAAACAGAAGTGGGGTAAAGTTAGAGGTCAGTTAATTAGTGGGCTTGCAAAGAACAAACAACAAAACAGTGATGCAGAAATATGGGAAGATTTATAAAAGCAGGGCAAAGTCCCTAAAGAAGAGCAGAGGAAGAAATTGTCACCGTTTTTGGGAAAAGCAGAAGAGCAGGTTAGATTAGAAGTAGAAGAGCATGTGAAGGGAAAGAAAGTGTCAATATTGGTTGGAAGAAAGTGGACAAAAGAAGGCGAGGAGACAGAAGAGAGGAGGGGTCAAGGAGTAGCACAGATAGTGAAGACGAGGAGTCCCGCCCAGGGGGCGGTCTAAACACGTACCCTGTCACTTTAAAAGACTCACCTACCATGCATACTGAACAGGGCCCAACAGGGGTACAGCCTCCGTTTGAAAACAGTTATGATTTTGTGACGGAGGGAGATATTGTGGCTGCCCATAAAATATCAGCACCAACTGCCTCTAGATTGTAAAGGCTCTTTTATGGGGGATGTGTATCAGCCCTTTACCAATACGGATATGAATTGTATTTTGGATAAAATGTCCCCGCCCATGGAGGGAGGTGGACCCTGGATGACTAAATTTTGCTAATACACACTAGGCTTCAAGTTGGCCATGGGTGATTGGAGAGCATTCGTGGGCAAACAATTGAGTATGTGGGAGGTACAGCAGATTGAAGTGTCTGCGGGGACCACCTTAGTACCTGACTCGGACCCGTTTGCGCAGCATGCCATCTGTGTGGGAAGGGCTATGAGGGATAGATTCCCAATTCCACCGGGAACGATACACTCGCTCACCTTCACAATGAAGGAGGGTGAGGAGATGCCTGCCTTTTTGGCTAGATGTAAAGGCACGTGGACAGATACTGCGGGGAGCCATCCAGGGTCAGGTCAGCTACAGACCACGTAGTTTAGGAATACCGTGATGGCAGGGATGCCTAAGGAAGTAAAAGAGGCAATGGAGAGTAATCCTGATATCCCAGGGTGTTCCACAGAACAGTGGGAAAAACATTTGATGCATCATATGAAGCGATAAACAGGATGAAGATAAACAGAGCAATGAGTCAGCACAAGTGCAGTTGCTGAAGTTACAGCTTGATGAGGCTAGACAGAAGGTTAATGAGACAAAGAAGGCCTCCCAAAATAACCGGCAGAGTCTAGACCCGGCACCTGATTCGATGCCATACTACCCCCTTTTAGGGGGGCAGGCCAAGAGGTGTTCCAGGAGGAATGCGTGGGAGAGGAAGGGGCCGTAGAGGAGTCAGAAGTTAGCCACCGGACACTTGTTTTGAATGTGGCCAACCTGGGCATTGGAGAAGAAAATTGTCCCCTGCTGTGGGGCCCCCAGGGACGCCAGGGATTGATCCGAGGACAGTATGTCCCCTTAAATCAGCCTCCTAATCTGCCTTTGACATTGCCACTGATCACATTAGTGGCCGGACAGACTTTTTTATCACCAATATATTTCATCACCTGCATGCCCTGTGAATTTGATGGGACGTGACTTGTTGGTGAGATGAAGGGTCTTGGCTCAGTGCGGACCAGACGGACTCATAGTGACCTTTCCAAATGGCTATTCCGTTAATTGTTCGATGGCGATGGTTCACTCTAGATCCCAAATGATGTTATCACCAGACACATCACCAATGGCAGAAGGGCAGTGTGCAGATATATACTGGGGACTCCTTGAACCTGAGGAAGGGCAGCATAACGGCGTACAGTCTTTATATAACCAATGGCGACCCTGGGTTCAGATGCTGCATCCCTTAGCTCCTCCTGCAGATCCCCTTCATGTGACCATATATTACGACAGATGACAATAAAGTCTATCCGCATGCATCCTATCACCACCTGGAAGGTGCGGTGGGTGTTGTGGAACTAACTCTGGAACAGTTGGAATGGTATAAGGTATCTGAAGAAGCTATATCGCATTTCACATTGGCAGTGCATGCTGAATATCAGGCCAAAGATCTGGGACTCATGTCCAAACGTTTGATAGAGCTAACTGATTGGGGTTGGACACAATTACCTGGTTTGCAATATTCAACCTCAGTTGAAGCTTATTGTCTTGTGCACAGAACAACTGACAAGGTGTTGCTGGAACATAGGCAGATTGAAAGGTGTCATGGCAGGGAAAAGACGGACCATGCACAGGCTGCAGCAATGCTTGATACACTACCGGGTGCCTTGTGGTCAGCAGGTTCGATGGACATTGGTTACTGCGAATACGTCGCACCAATCACATTCGGTTTAATAGACCATACTCCGATTTGGCAGAGACAATACCCACACAAACCAGAGACTGAAGCCGGCATCGCCGACACAGTTGAAGGATTGGTAGCAGCAGGGGTGCTAGAACCCTCTCAGTCAGCCTGGAACACTCCTATCTTACCTGTAGAGAAGCAGAATACAGGCAAATATAGGATGGCGCATGATCTTAGACGGATCAACAGTGTCGTTTCTACTCCAACAATGTCGGTCCCAAACCCCTACACTGCGATGTCTGTGCTGACCCCTGACCATAAGTGGTTCTCGTGCATTGATCTGATCAATGCGTTCTTCTGTTTGCCCCTAGCTGATCATTTCAGAGATATGTTTCGTTTACCTATAAAGGCCAACAACGTCATTATACAAGGGTCCCTCAGGGGTTCATTTTGTCACCTGGGGTGTTTAATCAGGTACTGACACAGCAGCTGAAAGATCTGATGCGCCCAGACGGGGTGGTATTGATCCGATATGTGGATGACATTCTTATGGCGGCACTCGACCATGTTTCTTGTTTGGCAGCTACAAACTCATTGCTGTTACTCTTGTGCTAAATTACAATGCTGCAGACGAACGGTGTCTTTTTTGGGCAGAGTGATTTCCAGTAAGGGAACAGCTGTGTCTCCATCCCATAGATCCTCCATTCTGCATCATGCCAAACCAGTCACTGTAAAATACATGCTCTCATTTTCTTGGATTGGCAGGATATAGTAGACAATTTGTCCCTTCATAAAGGGAGCTTACTTTCCCTCTAAGGGCCATGGTAAATGAGCAAGGCATGAGAAATTTGTTTGCCCATTTGCAGTGGACCACGGAGGCAGATGACAGTTTTATATCTCTTAAACAGGCCCTAACGCGGGCTGCTGATTTAGCGGTCCCGGATTGCAAAGAGCCATTTTTCCTCGATATTTCTGAAAAAGTACACACAATAAAGGGTGTTCTTTTTCAGAAAAAAGGGGGAGGCAGGCAGGTGCTGATGTATGTAATTGTTACCCTTGACCCAATACAGGGCGGCAAAGAATCAGCCCAATTGGCTGAACTACAGGCAATGAGTGAAAATTATATCAGAGAATGTAAATCGTGTTCACAATATAATGTAAAAGCAACAGTGAAACCACAAGAGGGAAAATTCCCTCTCCCAAGAATGCCAGGTTAGGAAATAGTGATTGACTACACTGACATGGTAGTATGAGTAAACGGATACAGGTACCTTTTGGTAGCAGTGGATTCATACACTGGTTGGCCAAAAGTGATACCTGCGAAAAAGGAAGATGCAAAGGCAGTGATCAAATTTTTGATAAACCAATATATTCCAACGCATGGGTTTCCAAAGAAAGTCAGGGCAGATAATGGCACATTATATTCTGAACACGTTTTACATTCTCTGATATAATTTTCAATCATTGCCGGAAAGTACGGATGCCACCAATGTGTCAGATACCTCTGCATCTGCATCTTTCCTATTGTATCAGTTTCAATAGTTTCAAAACTATTGTATCAGTTTTATCATGTCCTCTGTACTCAAACACCGCGCAGGTTTCATTATGGCCACTGCTAGTCTTCTCACCTCTTTTTTGTCTTTTTCGTGTTTAATTGATGTTTTTGCTGCTGTAAAGAATCCTGCTCTGATCCATTGACTGAGTTCTACCTGTATGGCCCCTGCCACATATGCAGAGTCGGTGTAAATATTTAAGATTTTTCCTTCTGACCATTCTAACGCAGCTATCATTGCCCGTAGTTCAGCCAATTGGGCTGATTCTTTGCCTGTCACTTTTCCTATCAACACTTCCTCAAATCCCTCACTTGTCTGTCGCACCACTGCATAGGCTGCTTTAAGTCCTTCAGTTGGATGTCTGTAACAGCAACCATCTGTGAACTGCACTTCCTCTGGGTCTACTAGTTGAATTGCCTGTAAATCTGGTCTAACTTTGGCGTCTCTCTGTGCCCTTTCCTCACACATATGTGGCTCTCCTTCTCCCATGTCATCAGCCATGTTAATTCCTTCATGTGTAAAAATTATATGTGGTGCATTTAGGATTTTCTCTAACCTGGTTTGCTGCAGTGACAGAATTGTAAAGGCTGTTGAGTTCACATAGGCCATTATACTATGTGTCGTCAGTACTGTTAGTGAATGGCCCATGACTATATGTGCTACCTTTTGGAGAATTTTTGCTACCCCTGCTGCATGTCTAGTACATGGTGGGTGTCTGTTCTCTATTGGGTCAAGAGTAACACGTGCATACACCAGCACCTGCCTGCCTCCCGCTTTTTTCTGAAAAAGAACACTATTTATTGTGTATACTTTTTCAGAAATAGAGGAAAAATGGCTCTTTGCAATCCGGGACCGCTAAATCAGCAGCCCGCGTTAGGGCCTGTTTAAGAGATATAAAACTTTCATCTGCTTCCGTGGTCCACTGCAAATGGGCCGACAAATTTCTCATGCCTTGCTCATTTACCATAGCCCTTAGAGGGAAAGTAAGCTCCCCATATGAGGGAACAAATTGTCGACTGTATCCTGCCAACCCAAGAAATGAGAGCATGTCTTTTACAGTGACTGGTTTGGCATGATGCAGAAGAGAGGATCTATGGGATGGAGACACACCTGTTCCCTTACCGGTAATAACTCTACCCAAAAAAGACACCGTTCGTCTGCAGCATTGTAATTTAGCCCGTGAAACTTTGAAACCGACGTTATACAAGAATAACAGCAACGACCTTGTAGCTGCCAAACAAGAAACATGGTCGGGTGCCGCCATAAGAATGTCATCCACATATCGGATCAATACCACCCCGTCTCGGAGCGTCAGATCCTTCAGCTGCTGTTTCAGTACCTGATTAAACACCCCAGGCGACAAAATGAACCCTTGAGGGAGCCTTGTATAACGAAGTTGTTGGCCTTTATAGGTAAACGAAACATGTCCCTGAAATGATCAGCTAGGGGCAAACAGAAGAACGCATTGATCAGATCAATGCACGAGAACCACTTATGGTCAGGGGTCAGCATAGACATCGCAGTGTAGGGGTTTGGGACCGACATTGTTGGAGTAGAAACGACACTGTTGATCCGTCTAAGATCATGCGCCATCCTATATTTGCCTGTATTCTGCTTCTCTACAGGTAAGATAGGAGTGATCCAGGCTGACTGAGAGGGTTCTAGCACCCCTGCTGCTACCAATCCTTCAACTGTGTCGGCGATGCCGGCTTCAGTCTCTGGTTTGTGTGTGTATTTTCTCTGCCAAATCGGAGTGTAGTCTATTAACTCGAATGTGATTGGTGTGAAGTGTTTGCAGTAACCAATGTCCATCGAACCTGCTGACCACAAGCATCCGGTAGTGTATCAAGCATTGCTGCAGCCTGTGGATGGTCCGTCTTTTTCCTGTCATGAAACCTTTTAATCTGCCTATGTTCCAGCAATACCTTGTCAGTTATTCTGTGCATAAGTCTATAAGCTTCAATTGAGGGTGAATATTGCAAATCGGGTAACTGAGTCCAAACCAATCAGTTAGCTCCATCAAGCGTTTGGACATAGATCCCAGATCTTTGGCCTGATATTCAGCATGCACTGCCAATATGACACGCGGTATAGTTTCTTCAGACATCTCATACCATTCCAACTGTTCCGGAGTTAGTTCCACAACACCCACTACACCTTCTATCCCTAGTAAAATGCAGCTGGAGGAAATATCCCATTGAGTTCCTTCTAGGTGTTGATAGAATGCATGCTGATAGATTTTATTGTCATCTCTGTCGTGATATAGGGTCACATGAAGGGGATCTGCAGGAGGAGCTAAGGGATGCAGCATCTGAGCCCAGGGTCGCCATTGGTTGTATAAAGACTGTATGCCGTTATTCTGCCCTTCCTCAGATTCAAGGAGTCCCAGGGAAACATCTGCCCACTGCCCTTCTGCCATTGGTGATGTGTCTGGTGATAACATCATTTGGGATCCAGAGTGAATCATCGTCATCGAACAATTACAGAATAACCATTTGGAAAGGTCACTGTGAGTCCGTCTGGTCCGCACTGAGCCGAGACACTGCATCTCACCAGCAAGTCACGTCCCATCAAATTCACAGGGCATGCAGGTGATGAAATATATTGGTGATAAAAAGTCTGCCCGGCCACTGATGTGATCAGTGGCAATGTCAAAGGCAGATTAGGAGGCTGATTTAAGGGGACATACTGTCCTCGGATCAATCCCTGGCGTCCCTGGGGGCCCCACCGCAGGGGACAATTTCTTCTCCAATGCCCAGGTTGGCCACTTTCAAGACAGGTGTTCGATGGCTAACCTCTGACTCCTCCGCGGCCCCTTCCTTTACCACCCATTCCTCCTGGAACACCTCTTGGCCTGCCTCCATAAAGGGGGTAGTATGGCATCGAATCAGGTGCCGGGTCTAGACTCAGCCGGTGGTTTTGTGGCGACGGCTGCTGAACCATCTGATTAGTCGTCTTTTGGGAGGCCGTCTTTGTCTCATTAACCTTCCGTCTAGCCTCATCAAGCTGTAACTTCAGCAACTGCACTTGAATTGACTCATTACTCTTTATCTTCATCCTGTTTTGTCCTATATCGCTTCATGTGATGCGTCAAGTGTTTTTCCCACTGTTCTGTGGAACACCCTGGGATATCAGGATTACTCTCAATTACTTCTTTTACTTCCTTAGGCATCCCTGCCATCACGGTATTCCTAAACTACGTGGTCTGTAGCTGACCTGACCCTGGATGGCTCCCCGCAGTATCTGTCCACGTGCCTTTACATCTAGCCAAAAAGGCAGGCATCTCCTCACCCTCCTTCATTGTGAAGGTGAGCGAGTGCATCGCCCCCGGTGGAATTGGGAATCTATCCCTCATAGCCCTTCCCACACAGGTGGCATGCTGCACAAACGGGTCCGAGTCAGGTACTAAGGTGGTCCCCGAAGACACTTCAATCTGCTGTATCTCCCACATACTCAACTGTTTGCCCAATAATGCTCTCCAGTCACCCACAGCTAACTTGTGGCTTAGTTTGTATTGGCAAAATTTAGTCATCCAGGGTCCACCTCCCTCCATGGGCGGTGGCATTTTATCCAAGATGCAGTTCATATCCGTATTGGTAAAGGGCTGATACACATCCCCCATAAAAAAGCCTTTATAATCTAGAGGCAGTTGGTGCTGATATTTTATGGGCAGCCGCAATACTTCCCTCCGTCACAAATCATAACTGTTTTCAAACGGAGGCTGTACCCCTGATGGGCCCTGTTCAGTATGCATGGTAGGTGAGCCTTTTAAAGTGACAGGTTACGTGTTTGGACCGCCCCCTGGGCGGGACTCATCGTCTTCACTATCTGTGCTACTCCTTGACTCCTCCTCATCCCAGTTTTCCCTCCTCTTTCTTTCCTTAAATCTCGCTTTCTCCTGTCTGAGAATCCATCATCTGTTAACCGGCCTGAACTGTGTAATCCTCCCCTCATTTCATTCTCAGCACTATACGGTGTCGAGTGAGCATCTGGCCCTTGCCCTACTGAATATCTCCACTGTCCTGGCTGTTCTTTGTTTTTACTGTACGCAATTGTCATCCTGCTTGCTTCCTCTGCCTCCTTAATCTTCTGTTCAGCTTCTAATGTTAGTTTTTCAACTTTTCTGATGCTTTCTTCTAGTGCTTCCGCCAGTCTCTCTTTTACTACATTGTACTCCCTTGTTCCTACTTCTCGCACACCTAACACCCCTTCTTGAACATGCATAAGTGGCATTTGTGTTACAGGATATGCGGACGGTGATTGTGCCTCAGGCAATTATTTAGGATACAAAGGCGCGGAAGGTCCTGGCTTTTCTGTTTTAGAGGTACCACCTATTCCCCTTTGTAATATTTCTAACGCTACCCAGGCTAACATCATATTATGTAGATGACTCCTCCTCTCTTCTTTCTCCTCGCTTTCTTTTGTCCACTTTCTTCTAACCAATATTGACCCTTTCTTTCACTTCATATGCTCCTCTACGTCTAATCTAACCTGCTCTTCTGCTTTTCCCAAAAACGGTGACAATTTCTTCCTCTCCTCATCCTTAGGGACTTTGCCCTGCTTTTGTAATTCTTCCCAAATCTTATCATATTTCTCCATCATAGTTTTTTGTTTGTTCTTTGCAAGCCCACTAACTAACTGACTTCTAACAATACCCCATGCTGTTTTACCGACAACACTAAATCAGAAGAACATCCTCCGTATTCTTCACACTCTCTATCAAATTCCCCTACCATTTTATGTATTTTTGTTTTTAATCCTCCTGTCCACTAGCCAATCAGTTTATATTTAATATAGCCGAGCAACCAACCCAATCAGAAACAAACCCGGTTGCCAGTCAGTCTATATAGAATACAGCCGAGCAACTGACCCTTACAGTTAAAGTTATCAGCAGTCTCGTTCTCACCTTTAGGTTTCTACTGCCTACTCTTTCTCACTGAGACACCACCGTCTTTGTCTCAGAGACATCACTGGCTTTCCTACCACCCTCTGTATATTCCACAATATAATTTTTTTACAGCACATCAATCATAAACCAAATTTTGTGAGCAGTGCTTCTATGAGATCCTACTCAAAGGACTTTAAACCTTCTCACACTTATGTACCTTGGTGCTTTTATGAGGACTTGAATCCCATGGGGCTTTAAACCCGTACGTATTAAATCAATACTTGTGTGCGGTGCTTTTATGAGATCATGCTCAAAGGACTTTAAACCTTCTCACACTTACATACCTTGGTGCTTTTATGAGTACTCTAACCCCATGGGACTTTAAACCCGTAGGTATTATATCAATACTTTATACACTTACTATTACTAGGACACTTGAAGTATAATGACAACAATCAATTTAGTATCTCCAATCGCAGAACTTCGATATTAACAGGTGTCTGCTCACCTTTTTTATGCGGCACCGCTTGTTGTCGTCACCAGACGTCAGTTGTCCATTGTTTCTATTTTTCTCTCTTTTCCGTCACTTCTTTGTCTGTATCACGTCAGGGTCACCAATTGTTGGACTTTGGCTCGATCTACCAACTTATTTTCTTCTATGTGTGAGCCCAGTCCTGCGTGCTCTTTAAATAAAGCAATAGGAGAAGATATTCAATCTTGCACTTTTAGTTTTATTCTATCAGTAAGTGGATAAAGTATACAGAGCTCTGGCTCTAAACCTTTCTGTCCTTGACAAACGACTAAGTAAGTCAGTTCACAAAGAACAACGACGTATTCCTGCCCCTGACCCAGTCTTTTATACCATACAAAACATCATACAATCACTCAGGTGAGATTGTCTTCTAATTGGCTGTTGCTCTGACTCCATTCCCCACCTCCTCGCATTCCCGGATGTCCGATCCCACGTGACCCTCCTTTGTCTCTGAAAAGGAGCACCACGCGGCCTCCTTTCGGGCGCGGAACGGCAGTCTCGCACAATTCCGGGGCGCGAAACGGCCGATCACGTGACCTCCCGGCACTCTTCCGGAGCGCAAAACGGGAGACCCCGCCCGCGCCTCAGATAATCACATGATCATCCTCTGCGCGCGCATCAGAGCATCATGTGACCTCCGAAACGCCGAGGACACGCCCACTCGCAGTCTAGAATCCATTCTACAAGTAAGCCATATATTTATAAAGGGATGGCTAGTAGGTACAGGGAATGCTGGCTGACTGAAGCAATTGTGGGTTTGGTTCAGAAAAAAGAAGGAGGCATATGTCAGGTATAGACAGGATAGATCAAGTGACTCCTTAGAAGAGTATAAAGGAAGTTGGAGTATAGTTAAGAGGGAAATCAGGAGGGAAAAATCAGGCATGAGATAGCTTTGACAAATAGAATTAAGGAGAATCCAAAGTGCTTTTACAAATATATTAAGGACAAAGGGTAACTAGGGAGAGAAGAGGGCCACTCAAAGATCAGTAAGGCGGACTTTGTGTGGAGCCACAGAAAATGGCGGAAATATTAAATGAATATTTTGCACCAGTATTTACTGTGGAAAATGATATGGAAGATATAGACTGTAGGGAAATCGATGGTGACATCTTGCAAAGTGTCCAGATACACAGAGGAGGAAGTGCTGGATGCCGCGAAACGGTTAGAGGGGGATAAATCCACAGGATCTGATCAAGTGTACCCGAGAACTCTGTGGGAAGCTAGAGAAGTGATTGCTGGGCCCCTTGCTGAGATATTTGCATCATCGATAGTCACAGGTCAGGTGCCGGAAGACTGGAGGTTGGCAAACGTGGTGCCACTGTTTAAGAAGGGTGGTAAAGAGAAGCCAGGGAACTATAGACCGGTGAGCCTGACTCAGTGGTGGGCAAGTTGTTGGAGGGAATCCTGAGGAACAGGATGTACATGTATTTGGAAAGGCAAGGACTGATTATGGATATTCAATGTGGCTTTGTGCATGGGAGATCATGTCTCACAAACTTGACTGAGTTTTTTTGAAGAAGTAACAAAGATGATTGATGAGGGCAGAGCAGTAGATGTGATCTGTATGGACTTTAGTAAGGCGTTCGGCAAGGTTCCCCATGGGAAACTGATTAGCAAGGTTAGATCTCATGGAATACAGGGAGAAGTAGCCATTTGGATACAGAACTGGCTCAAAGGTAGAAGACAGAGGGTGGTGTTGGAGGGTTGTTTTTCAGACTGGAGATCTGTGACCATTGGAATGCCACAAGGATCGGTGCTGGGTCCTCTACTTTTTGTCATTTACATAAATGATTTGGATGCGAGCATAAGAGGTACAGTTAGTAAGTTTGCAGATGACACCAAAATTGCAGGTGCAGTGGACAGTGAAGAGGGTTTCCTCAGATTACAACAGGATCTGGACCAGATGGACCAATGGGCTGAGAAGTGGCAGATGGAGTTTAACTCAGATAAATGCGAGGTGTTGCATTTTGGGAAAGCAAATCTTAGCAGAACTTCTACATTTAATGGCAAGTTCCGAGGGTGCTGAACAAAGAGACGTTGGAGTGCAGGTTCATAGCTCCTTGAAAGTGGAGTCGCAGGTAGATAGGATACTGAAGAAGTTGTTTGGTATGCTTTCCTTTATTGGTCAGAGTATTGAGTACAGGAGTTGGGAGGTCATGTTGCTGCTGTACACGATATTGGTTAGGTCACTCTTGGATTATTGCGTGCAATTCTGATCTCCTTCCTATCGGAAAGGTGTTGTGAAACTTGAAAGGGTTCAGAAAAGATTTACAAGGATGTTGCCAGGGTTGGAGGATTTGAACTACAGGGTGGGGCTGAAGAGGCTGGGGCTGTTATTCTGTATGTAAATAACCCTGAAACCCTCGATTCGATTCCAGTCTGTAACTCACTCCGGAGTATCTGTTATTCTACACATAATTGTCCCGAAACCCCTTGATAAAATTCCAATCTGTAATTAACTTACATTTTAAAGGGACTCTGTATATTAGCCACCTCAATCCTTTGATTAGATTCCAGTCTGTATCACACTCCTGGATATCTGTTATTCTGTATATTAACCATCCAATCCAAACAGTGTTAAAATTGCCCACAGTGTTCAGGGATGTGGAGGTGTGGTGCATTACTCAGAGGTAAATGTGGTGAAATGGGTCTGGATGGGTGATTCTTCTGAGGGTTAGTGTGGTCTTGTTGGGCTGAAGGGCTTGTTTCCCCACTGTCGGGATTATATGAATCACCTGGAATCCTCTCGATTAGATTCCAACATGTAACTCACTTCCATGTATGTGTGATTCGCATGTTTCAAAAACACCCCAAAACCTTCACTTCTATTCCACTTGATGGAGTTTAATTTAGATAAACACGAGGTGCTGCATTTTGGGAAAGCAAATTTGAGCAGGACTTATACACTTAATCGTCAGGTCCGAGGGAGAGTTGCTGAACAAAGAGACTTTGAAGTGCAGGTTCGTAACTCCGTGAAAATAGAGTGGCAGGTGGATAAGATAATGAAGGCAGCGTTTGGTCTGCTTTCCTTTATTGGTCAGAATTTTGAGTATAGATATTGAAAGGTCATGTTGCGGCTGGACTGGACATTGGTTAGAACACTGTTGGAATATGGCGTGCAATTCTGGTCTCCTTCCTATCAGAAGGATGTTGTGAAACTTGGAAGGGTTCAGAAAAGATTTACAAGGAGGTTGCCAGGGTTAGAGGATTTGAGCTACAGGGAGAAGCTGAATAGGCTGGGGCTGTTTTCCCTGAAGCGTCAGAGGCTGAGGGGTGACCTTACAGAGGTTTATAAAATCATGATGGGCATGGATAGGATAAATAGACAAAATCTTTTCCCTGGGGTCAGGGAGTCCAGAACTAGAGGGCATAGGTTTAGTGTGAGAGGGGAAAGATATGAAAGAGACCTAAGGAACAACTTGTTCACTCAGAGGGTGGTATGTGAACGGGTGTGTCAGGAATAATTTCAGCAAGGGAGAGGGTGCAATGTGTCAAAAGCCATTTCCATTCATTGATGCTAGCAGAGATAGGAAATGGAGACAGCTCTTTGAAGGTGATCAAAATGCAAATCCCAGAACCTGTTTACATTGAATGCGGAGAGAAAATGTGATATTCCAGTAAGGTCTGCCTTATTTTCCAAGCTCTTAATATATGAGAGAAACATAATATCCAATACCTGAAATAGATCAGCTATTGAACTGTAATTTGCAGCGTTGGATCAGAATCCTGCCTGGCTAGGCCTCATCCCAAACTGAAGGGTTTCTCATATCCCACACTGCCCTTCTGTGGGTTCACATTGTGTATTGTCTACAAATGAAAGAAATTAATGCACCTGCAATTGAACCAAGCTCTTTCTGGAACTTTGTGTGTCTGTTGGTTTATCAGGATTGAAGATAAATGAGATAGTGAGAGATAGGCAGCACTGTAACCAGAATGGCAGTGCATTATAAAAGGTATATTAATATCTTCAGGGAAAGGGGAAAACAGAGGAGGATAGTCCTCAGACTAGGACCGTGGGGAGTCAGTAAAGTCGTGTCCCATCATGTTAACTTTCTGATGTTTCTGTGCAAGATCAGCCAAACCCCACTAGACAACAACGTTTCAGAATTTCTCACCATTTTAAACACAAACATTGTGCTTTTTCTAGTCTTACTGCAAATCACGTTCCAGAATATTCTCCTGCACCTGCTAATGTTTTCAATATAATTCACAAAACACTGATAGCAAAGTAGATGACATGATGGGATGTAGCAAACTGTTACACTCAGTCCCTTCATGTTGCAATGTAATAATATCCAGTCAGAAACCTGCCCTGGGTCAGGGACAAAACCTCCCTGGGTCTGGAAGTGGGGACTGGGCAGAGAACGGGGATTTCCTTCTGTCACTGAGTTAGTTTGGAAATCTGTGCTGCACATCGACATTTCTCCACATTATATTCAGTTTCTATGTGTGGGTGTGTGTGATGGAGAGAGTTTTAATTGAGTATAACTCTGAGTCTCTGCTTAGGGATTCCCTGTCCTTCAGCTATTTGACAGCACACAGAGAGAGAGGGACAGAGAGACAGAGGGACCGAGAGAGAGAGTGGGACAGAGATAAAGAGCGAGAGAGAGGAGGACGGAGAGACAGAGAGAGAGAGAGGGACAGAGACAGAGGTACAGAGGGACGCAGCGAGGGAAAGAGAGAGAGGGACCGGGACAGAGAGAGGGAGAAAGACAAAGAGAGAGAGGGACACAGAGAGTGGGGGACAGAGAGAGAGAGACAGAGAGACAGAGGGACAGAGAGAGAGAGAGGGACACAGAGTGGGAGGAACGGGCAGAGAGTGAGAGGGACTCAGAGAGAGGGACAGAGGGACATAGAGAGTGGGGGACAGAGAGAGAGAGGGACAGAGAGAGAGAGGGACAGTGGGAGAGAGGAACACAGAGAGAGGGGGACAGAGAGAGAGAGAGGGACTGAGAGAGAGAGAGGGACACAGTGAGAGAGAGGGGGACAGAGAGAGAGAGAGAGGGACTGAGAGACAGAGAGGGACACAGAGAGAGGGACATAGTGAGGGAGAAAGGGATAGAGAGTGAGAGGGACACAGAGAGAGGGGACAGAGAGAGAGAGGGGGACAGACAGAGAGAGGGACAGAGAGAGAGAGAGGGACAGAGAGTCACAGAGAGAGAGGGACAGAGAGAAAGAGAGGGATAGAGAGACAGACAGAGAGAGAGAGAGACTCAGTGAGAGAGAGAGAGGGACATAGAAAGAGAGGGGGGACAGGGAGACAGAGAGAGAGAGGGACAGAGAGACAGACAGAGAGAGGGACAGAGAAAGAGAGGGACAGAGAGACAGAGAGAGAGAGAGAGGGACAGAGAGACAGAGGGATAGAAAGAGAGAGAGAGATGAGGACAGAGAAAGGGACAGAGAGATCGAGGGTCAGAGAGAGTGAGAGCGGGACAGAAACACAGAGAGAGAAAGGGAGAACGACAGAGAGAGAGGGGGGAGAGAGGGAGAGAGGAACACAGAGAGAGAGACACACACACACACAGAGGGACATAGAAAGAGAGAGGGGGACAGAGAGACAGAGAGAGAGAGAGAGACAGAGAGAGAGGGGGACAGAGAGACAGATGGACACAGAAAGAGAGAGGGAGAGCGACAGAGAGAGAGGGACAGAGAGTGAGAGAGGGATGCAGAGGTGGGGGGGCAGAGAGACAGAGGGAAAGAGAGAGAGAGAGAGGGAGAGAGAGACAGGGAGAGAGAGAGGGACAGAGAGACAGAGGGACAGAGACAGAGGGGCAGAGAGAGAGTGAGAGAGGGACACAGAGAGAGCGAGAGATGGACAGAGACAGAGAGAATGACATAGAGAGAGAGAGACAAAGAGAGAGGAGGACAAAAAGACTGAGGGACAGAGAGAGGGACAGATAGAGAGAGAGCGAGGGAGGGAAAGAGAGAGAGAGAGACAGAGGGACGCAAAGAGAGAGAGGGACAGCGACAGAGAAAGGGACACAGAGAGAGAGAGAGAGCGTCACAGAGAGAGAGGGTCACAGGGAGAGAGAGGGAAACAGAGAGAGAGAGGGGGACAGGTAGAGAGAGGGACAGATAGAGAGAGAGGGAAACAGAGAAGTCACTGTGTATGTGTCTCAGGAAGCCTACCTACAGTCAGGCTCTGAGGCACGAGTGTGGGAGTAATCTTTAATATTTTCAAACTGCACTGACACAACTAATAAAGCTTAAAAAAAGAGTTGTAGCAACTGGGAAAGATGACACTTTGTTGCCCCAGAATTAACATCTCAGTGGGCAGCAAGATCCCACAAGGCTCCTGTCCTGGGAATTAACATGTCACTCAGACAGAGCCCTCCCTCCCCAGGGAGCAGACTGACAGACGATGTAACGTGTCGGAGAGGGCAGGGGTGGGGTCTACTAACCCCTCACCCATCCCTGTCTGGTTGAGATTGTGTGTGTGTGTGTGTGTGTGTGTGTGTGTGTGTGTGTGTGTGTGTGTGTGTGTGTGTGTGTGTGTGTGTGTCTCTGTGTGTGTGTTGTGTGTGTGTGTCTCTGTGTGTGTGTGTCTGTGTGTGTGTCTCTGTGAGTGTCTCTGTGTGTGTGTCTGTGTGTGTGTGAGTGTGTCTGTGTGTGTGAGTGTGTCTGTGTGTGTCTGTGTATGTGTGTGTGTCTGTGTGCGTGTGTCTGTGTGTGTGTCTGTGTGTGTGTCTCTGTGAGTGTCTCTGTGTGTGTGTCTGTGTGTGTGTATTTTGATGTTGCTGTGAGGTTATGAAATGCATTGGGGATGGGGGAAGGGGCGGTGGGATTGTGTTTAAACTGGGATCCTGCTGTGTAATTTTGCATCACACTGCTCTCGCTCCCCCGCCCCCACCAACTCATCTCTTCTCTCTTTTATCCCGAGGAAGTTTTGTTGGGAAAGCAGGAAAGTGAAGATCCAAAATGCCTGGAGAACAGGAAAGCATTGGACAAGAACAACCTCCAGAGGGGGGGTGGGGGGAGCACAGGCCTGAAGCCTGTTGGCCAGGCTGCAGACCGTGGGACCCAGGGGAGTGGGTGGGGGTGTGTTTCTTCCCCCGAGGTTTCATCTCCTCTGGGGGTGGAGTGGGGGTGTGGGTGGGGGTGGGAGCCTGGTTTGTCGGGACCTCTGGTTAACTGGGCCCTGTCAGATCACGGGTTTGAAGCCTGGGGTTAAAGTAACCGGGGCATTGGTGACACAAACAGGTGAAACCCCCAGGATCTGGGAGACGGGACTCCCTCAAGAGGGAACTGTAACCCAAAATATCTGACCCTCTGGAAAGACTTGTCACACTCTCAGAGGAAAGTGGGTCATAGAGAGGGCAGGATGATCGAATTGGACACGGAGAGAAAGAGAGTGAGAGAAAGAAATGGAAAATGGTGAGAGCAAGAGAAACAGGAGAGAGAGAGGGGGGCAGTGTGAGATTGTGAAATAGTTGCAATGTTTGATTCTGGTGTGACAGGAAATAATTAAACTGGAAATAAAAACACTGTCACTTGTGGGTTCTTGCTGTACGCCAATTGCCCGAATGCCATCGTTGCAGGCAGTGAGTGGTTTAATCAGCTAACCCATCATTTCAAAAACTTTTCAACATGAAAACCCAACTCACCACCCGACGTGTTTGTGTTTGGATGTTGCTGAGAAATTGTCTGTCTCACTGAGAGGGGAAAACCTGGGATCTTGATGTGTTATCTCCCTGTGAAAGATTTTCCTGCTCAGCCTTCCCACTAATGCTGCCTCTTTCCTCCCAAAGGGATCTTCCTGGCCACCTGAGGATGTGAAAAGTGTGTGTTTGGGAGCAGGAAACCTTCGAACAAGAGCTTCCTCCAGAGAGGGAACACAGTCCTGAGGCCTGTTTGACAGGCTGCAGCCTGTTGGGCCCAGGGGAGTTTTGTCTGTGTATTACCCCGAGGTTTAATCTCCTCTCTCTGGGGAGGGGGGCTGGCTTTTACCGGGACCTCTGGTTAACCGGGTCCTGTCGGATTGCGGTCTTGTCGTTTTTGAACAGGTTTGAAGCCTGGGGCTAAGGTAACTGGGGCCTTGGGTTTTGACACAAATACGTCAACCTTTAACCAGAATCACCCCCGATGTATGTGGGGTTAGATTGCTGCTTGTGGGATCTGGCTGTGCGTACATGTTTATTAATGTTTCTAGCCTCTGTTCAACTGCTATGCGGTGATGTCTGTGTATTTCAATGTCACTGTGATGGTCAGCAATTCATTCATTCTGCAAGAATTAACTGAACCAGGGTCACGTGGGAGATTGGGGAATTCAGCGAGCTGTGGGATCTTGCTGTGCTTTTGGTGCCACTGTTGTATTTTATTTCAAATTGATTTGTTTTTATTTCTCGTTGTGTTTCCCCCCACCCCCCGCTACCCCTAACCCTGGGGGTGAGGAGGATATTGGATCCAGGAGCTGAAGCTCAGGATGACGCAGAGACAGAGAGAATTAAATCACTTCTGCTGCGAGGAATCATCAGGCACAGAGACAGAGAATAATCAGAAACTGTCCTGTCTCCTTGTCGTTCATTTACACTCACACTCACACACACAGGGAAAAGAATGGTGGGGTTCAGGCTGTCTCTGGGATTTTTACCACAAGGGGGTATGTTCTGGTCTGGACTGGGGGAGACAAAGAGGGAGAAAGATGGAGGGGGGAGCGGGAGAGACAGTGAGAGAGAGAGCGAGAGAGAGAGAGAGGAAGAGAGAGAGAGAGAGAGAGGAAGTAATGAAAGAGAGAGCTGACTGTCCCAGTGGAAGGTTCATTGGTTTAAAATGGATTTGAGGCCGGGGGTTAAAGGAACCGGGGCCTTGGGATTGTGACAAACTGGTTACACCCCAGGGTCTGGTAGGAAGGATTCCCGGAGGAGGGAATGAATACCTTAACTCTCCAAAGCCCCATTCTAATGTCAGAGTCATGTGCATAGACCAGGGGGATAAAATGTGAGAAATCTGAGAGACAGAGAAAAAGATCTTCAAGATGGAGACAGCGAGAGCGGGGAAGACAGGAAGAGATTTCAGAGATAGAGGGAGAGAGGGGAGGAACAGAGATATCTTGGAGATGGAGAGAGTAATGGGGGGGAACAGAGAGAGGGAGAGAAGAGAGATCAGAGATGGAGACAGCGAGAGTGGGGAAACAGAGAGAGAGAGAACAGAGAGAGATCTCAGATGGAGAGAACACAAGACAGGGATCAGAGAGTGCAGGGCACAGAGAAGGAAGGGGAAAATGTTAGGAATCTGTTTGACAAGAGGATTGCTCCGTCTTGTCCAGGAGAAAGAATCAAACCCTTTACCAGCATCAGGGGCACACACAATCTGTCTGTGCCCTCCCCTCTCTCGCCCTCACTCGCCCTCTCACCCTCACCTCACTCCCTCTCCTCTCTCACCCTCCCTTGCATTCCTCCTCCTCTCGTCCTCTCCCTCCATCTCGCCCTCCCCTCCCCTCTCACGCCCTCCCCTACCTCCTTCCTCTCTCTCGCCTTCCTCTCACTCGCCCTCTCCCTTCCTCTCACCCTCTCCTCCCTCTCGCCTTCCCCTCCCTCTCTCCCCTCCCTCATCCACTCCCCCTTACACTCTCCACCTTCCATCCACTCTCTCGCCCTCTCCTCTCTTGCCCTCTCCCTTCCTCTCGCCCACCCCTCCCTCCCTTCTCTCTCTCGCCCTCCCCTCTGTCGCCCTACCCTCTCCCTCTTATGTCTCGTCCTCCATCTCTCAATCTCACCCCTCTCTCGCTCTCTCCCTTCCTCTCGCCCTCCCCTCCCTCCTCTCTCTAGCCCTCTCCTCCCTCCCTCCCATCACTCGGTCCCCTCCCTCTCTCCCCTCTCTCGCACTCTCCCCTCTCTCACCCTCTCCCCTCTCTCGCCCTACCCTCTCTCCCCTCCCCTCTCTCGCCCTCTCCCCCTCCTCTCTCTCGCTCTCTCGCCCACCATTCCCTCCCTCCCTCTCTCGCCCTCCCCTCTCTCGCCCACCCTCCCTCCCTCCCCTCTCTCACCCTCGCTTCTCTCGCCCTACCCTCTCTCCCCTCCCCTCTCTCACCCGTCCTGCCCTCCCTCCCCATTGTCCCACATTCCCCCCTCTCGCCGTCTCCCTCACTCTCCCCCTCTGCCTCCCTCTCGCCCAGTCCTGGATTCCTCTCCTCTCTCACCCAACCCCTTTCTCGCGCTGCCCTTTCTCTCACCCACCCCCCTCACCCTCCCCTCTCTCTCGCTCTCCCTTCTCTTGCGCTCCCCTCTCTCTCACCCTCCCCCCTCTCGCCCTCCCCCTCTCTCGCCCCCCCCCCTCCCCCTCTCGCCCTCCCCCTCCCTCTCTTGCCCTCCCCCTCTCTCGCCCTCCCCCTCTCGCCCTCCCCCTCTCTCGCCCTCCCCTCTCTTGCCCTCCCCTCCTCTCGCCCTTCCTTCCTCTCTCCCCCCTCCTCTCGCCCTCCCCTCTCTCGCCCTCCCCTCTCTCGCCCTCCCCTCCTCTCGCCCTGCCCTACTCTCGCATTCCCCTCCTCTCCCCTCACCCTCCCCTCCTCTCGCCGTCCTCTCGACCACACCTCCTCTCGCCTTTCTGGCCCTCCCCTACCCTCTCTCGCCCTCCTCTCCCCTGCTCTCGCCCTGCCCTCCTGTCGACCTCCCCTCCTCTCCTCTAGCCCTCCCCTCCTCTCGCCCTCCTCTCACCCTCCCCTCCTCGCACTCCCGGCCCTCCCCTTCCCTCCCCTCCCCTCCCTCGCCCTCCACTCCCCTCCACTCCCCTCTCTCGCCCTCTCCTACCGTCCTCTCACCGTCCCCTCCTCTCGCCCTCCCCTCCTCTTGCCCTCCCCTCCTCTTGCCCTCCCGTCCCCTCCCCTCACCCTCCCCACACCCTTCCCTCTCCTCATCCTCCCCTCCCCTCCTCTCGCCCTCCCCCTCTCTCGCGCCCTCCCTCTCTCATCCTGCCCTCTCGCCCTCCCCTCCTCTCGCCCTCCCTCTCTCGCTTCCCCTCCTCTCCCCTCACCCTCCCCTCCTCTCGCCGTCCTCTCGACCACACCTCCTCTCGCCTTTCTGGCCCTCCCTTACCCTCTCTCGCCCTCCTCTCCCCTGCTCTCGCCCTGCCCTCCTGTCGACCTCCCCTCCTCTCCTCTCTCCCCTCCTCTCGCCCTCCTCTCACCCTCCCCTCCTCGCACTCCCGGCCCTCCCTTCCCTCCCCTCCCCTCCCTCGCCCTCCACTCCCCTCCACTCCCCTCTCTCGCCCTCTCCTACCGTCCTCTCACCGTCCCCTCCTCTCGCCCTCCCCTCCTCTTGCCCTCCCCTCCTCTTGCCCTCCCGTCCCCTCCCCTCACCCTCCCCACACCTTCCCTCTCTCATCCTCCCTCCCCTCCTCTCGCCCTCCCCCTCTCTCGCGCCCTCCCCTCCTCTCATCCTGCCCTCTTCTCGCCCTCCCCTCCTCTCCCTCACCCTCCCATCCTCTCACCTCCTCTCGCCCTCCCCTCCTCTCGCCCTCCCTTTCTCTCACCCTCCCTTCCCTCGCCCCCCGGCCCTCCCTTCCCTCCCCTCTCTCGCCCTCCCCTCCCCTTCCCTCCACTCCTCTTGCCCTCCTCTCCTCTCTTCCTCCCCTCCTCTATCCCTCCTGTCCCCTTCCCTCGCCCTGCCCACACCCTCCACTCCCGTCGCCCTCCCCTCCCCTCTCTCGCCCTTCCCTCCCCTCCCCTCGCCCTTCCCTCTCCTCCCTCTCCCCTCACCCTCCCTCTCTCTCACCCTCCTCTCGCCCTCCCCTCCTCTCGCCCTCCTTTCTCTCACCCTCCCTTCCCCTCGCCCCCAGCCCTCCCCTTCCCTCCCCTCTCTCGCCCTACCCTCCCTTCCCTCCACTCCTCTTGCCCTCCTCTCCTCTCTTCCTACCCTCCTCTTGCCCTCCTGTCCCCTTCCCTCGCCCTCCCCACACCCTCCACTCCCTCGCCCTCCCCTCCCCTCTCTCGCCCTCCCCTCCTCTCGCTCTCCCCTCTCTCGCTCTCCCCGCCCTCCCCTCCCATCACCTCCCCTCTCTCGCCCTCCCCTCGTCTCACCCTCGCCTCCTCTCGCCCTTCCCTCCTCTAGCCCTCTCCTCCTCTCTCTCGCCCTCCACTCCCCTCCCCTCCAATCCCTCGCCCTCCCCTCCCCTCTCTCGCCCTCCTCTACCCTGCTCACGCCCTCCCATCTGCTCCTCTCGCCTCCCCTCTCTCGCCCTCCCCTCCTCTCGCCCTCCTAGCCCTCCCTCCCCTCTATCACCCTCCCCACCCCACCCCTCCTCTCGCCCTACTCTCCCCTCGCCCTCCACTCCTCTTGCCCTCCCCTCACCTCCTCTCGACCTCCCCTCCCCTCCTCTCGCCCCTCCCTCACCCTCCACTCTCTCGCCCTCCCCTCCCTTCTATTGCCCTCCCTTCCCCTCTCTCGCCCTCGACCCTCCCCTCTCTCTCTCGCCCTCACCTCCCCTGTCTCGTCCTCCTCACACTCTCTCGCCCTCGGCCCTCCCCTCCCTCTCTCGCCCTTCCCTCCCTAGCTTCCCCTCTCTCACGCTCCCCTCTCTCGCCCTCCCACTCTCTCAACCTTTCCTCTCGCCCTTCCCTCTCTCCCCCTCACCTCTCTCGCGCTACCCCCCCCCCCCCCACTCCCCTCCCCTCTCTCCCTCTCTCACCCTCACCCTCCCTCTCTCGCCCTTCCCTCCCTCTCTTGACCAACCCCTCTCTCGCCCTCCCCCCCACCTCCCCTCCCCTCCCCCTCTCGCGATCCCCTCTCTCACCCTCCCCTATCCTCCCTCTCCTCCCCTCCCTTCCCTCTCTCGCCCACCCACTCTGTCGCCGTTCCCTCCCTCCTTCTCCCCTCCCTCCTTCTCCCCTCCCTCCTTCTGCCCTCTCGCCCTCCCTTCCCTCCCGCGCTCTCCCTCTCTCTCACCCTCCCTTCCCTCTTCCTCCCCTCCCTCCATCCCCTCTCTCGCCTTCCCCTCCCCTCCCTCCACTCCCTCTCCCCCTCCCCTCTATCACCCTTCCCTCCCCTTCTCTCCCTTCCCTTTCTCGCCCTCCCCCTCTCTCGCCCTCCCCTCCCTCTCTCTCACCCTCCCCTCTCTCGCCTTCCCCTCTCTCGCCCCCTCCTCCCTGTCTTCCTCCCTTCCCTATCTCCCCTCCCTCACCCTCCCCTCCCTCCTTCTCCTCTCTCGCCCTCTCCCTCGCTCTCGCCCTCCCCTCACTCCCCGCCCTCACCTTCCCCTCTCTCGCCCTCCACTCCCTCTCTTCCTCCCTTCCCTCCCTCCTCACTCTCTTCCTCCCCTGCCTCACCCTCTCCTCTCTCGCACTCCCTTCCCTCTCTTCATCCCCTCCCTCGCTCCCCCTCTCTCTCCCTCTCTCTCCGTTTCGTCCTCCCCACCTTCGCTCCCCTCCCTTGCTATCCCTTCTAGCCCTCCTTTCTCCTGCCTACCTCCCTTCTCTCGCCTTCCCCTCTCTCGCCCTTCCCCCTTGCCCTCTCTCACCCTATCTCTCACTCTCCCCGCTCTTCTCCCTGCTCCTTCACTCTCTCTCCACCTTCTCTCACTCTCAGCCGCCCTCAATCGGTGTCTCTCTCTCTCTGCCCATGTCCCTCAGTTTCTCTCTGACTGAATCTCTCTCCCTCCTGCCCCTCCCTCCCTCTCTCTCAGACACACTCTTTCTCCCTGCTCTTTCCCTCTCCCTCTGACCAAGAGACTGGAGGTGGGGTGTGGTTGGTCGTGAGGCTGCGTGTGGTGGGAGGGTGGGGGTGAGATGGGGTAGAGATGTAACTGCTGGAGGGAGGCAGAGAGGGGCAGGACAGAGAGTGTGAGGATGAGGGGAAAGTGAAGAGTGGAGGCAGGTGGAGAAACCGGGGTTGGGGCGGTTGGTGTGAGAGGGAGAACAAGAGAGTGTGAAAGGGGGAGGTTGTGAGAAAGAGTGAGTGCGCAGGGAGAGAGAGGGAGAAATGTGGAGTAAGAGTGGGGGAGATGAAATGGGAAGGCCAGGTTGGAATGGGGGTGGGGAGGGGGACAGAGGGAGTTAAACCCAGCTCCTGAGCTCAGGGCGCAGTGCCCTCCCCTTCCCTGAGGACCAGGACTCGGGGCTGAGTCTGTCTCTCTCCAGCTCAGCTTCTCCAACACAAAGACACACAACAACATCGGTCACTCTGCTGCTCAGCACGCTTTAATCAACATTTTTATTGGTTACAAATGGAAGTGATGGATACAGTCAGTGGGATGGTGCCTTTTCTCACTGGCCCCTGAGTTGTGAGAAACATTGAAATGTTTCCCTGTAACCCCGCTGTGGGATAAGGATGGACAAACCAGCGTTATCCTCAGTCTGTTACCATAGCGACAAGCTGCTCCATCGCTGAAACACTGAACTGAAATGAGAAAATCCCGGATGGTGTGATTAATGAGTGAATTTGATGGATGGATGGATTTGGGTGAAGGGATATTTCAGCACATTCTTCAGCTGCTGCCTGAACTTAGTCTGGGTCACGGCATAAATCGCAGTGTTTGTGCAGCAACTGAGGAGCTGCAGCATGAAGCCCAATACCTGCACAAAGTAATGGAGATACACAGACTTATACCCAAACCCATACATCCGTCTCCATATAGAATACAGCATTAACATTGACCATAACAGGATGAAATTGGCCGAGATCACAAACAGTAAAATGATGGATTTTTTTCGGTTTCTCATTTCAGTGTCAGACAGAGAGTCCCCAGTGGTGTGAGCGCGGAGTCTCCTGCGGGCTCTGCTGGTCACTACAATGTGTCTGACGGTGAGAACATTGAGCAGCAAAATCAGGAGAAATGGGACACACGGGGTTAGAATGTGGTGGAGGAACTCGATTGTGACCCAGACACTGGAGGATAGAACAGCAATTGCTACATAACAAAACCAGGGGGCGTTCATCAGCCCATACCGAGCCGTGAGCATAAAATACCAGAAAATGTTCTTTAAACAGCTCAGCACAGTCACTGCTCCTAGAACCACAGCCGCCGTTTTCTCACTGCAATATTTACTTTTCAGCTTCTGGCAACAAATGGCCACAAACCGATCAAAGGTTAAAGTGACGGTGAACCAGACAGAGCAGTCAGTGGCTGCATAAAGCAGGACGGCGTGGATATTACACACGGGGACGGAGTATAGGAAATAAAACTGTTCCTCATAAACAATGGGAATGTGTCTCAGGATCAGGTCGAGGATAATGACCAGGAGATCCGCCGCTGCCATAGCCCCCAGGTAACGTCTGACACATGGAGACAATCCACAATCTTTATAAAGCAGGACGTAGATGGTCACTACGTTAACTGTGAGGAAGGAAAACAAACCCATTATCCATCAGCCTGGCGGCAACAGGACCCGTTTGATCGGGAACTCAGTGAGATTTTCAAATGTGTCCCTGTATTCAGGGATTTATTAAAATAATTGGAGCTGAAATAACAAATGGGAAGGTCGGAATTACTGACAAAAATGTGACATAAACCACAAGAAACCCTCCCTCCCCAAACACACAGAGACACATCCATAAGGACAGATGGTTTCTAGAACATTCCCACACACTCGATCACTCGAGAACAGACACAGGTCATTCCTTCCCAGTTCCTAATACGGAGGGTGGGAACGTTGCTGTCCTGAAGGATTCTCTCCCAGTTTCCTGTAGACAAGCGGAGTTTGGGAATTCCTGTATTTTGGTCTAAATGTGGTCGATCCTGTGTCGTGGAGAAATGTAAATTCAGGGAAAACGTATTCACCCCTTTAACTGCCTGAGGGGCCTCCGGAACAGTGTCTCCTTCTCCCTGGAAGGGGATCTCTTCCCTCGGGATCTTATCGTTTGTTCAATTCACTGACGTCCGGCCGTTCACAAACAACGTCAGGGACAGAACGTTCCGGGGAATGTCGGTTATAGAATGTTGGAGACAGAACTTTCCGGGGAATGTCGGTTATAGAATGTCGGGGACAGAACGTTCCGGGGAATGTCGGTTATACAATGTTGGGGACAGAACTTTCCGGGGAATGTCAGTTATAGAATGTCGGGGACAGAACTTTCCGGGGAATGCCAGTTATAGAATGTCGGGGACAGAACTTTCCGGGGAGCTCCGTGACCTGAACATCACCTTTCCCCCCATCCACCCCACCAACATGAGGAACTGTGCACAGGCTACAGATCTGTCCAGTACTGGGAGCTGTGCAGACCACAGCAGGGCACTAATGTGTGATCCTGAAGCAAATATACATCCAGCACGGGGAGCTGCACATCCCACATCATTGTATTATCTATAAAACTCAACCAGACAGTCTGCCCAGCACAGAGACCTGTGCAGTGATAACTGGTGACTTAATCTGTAACCAAGGAGCAGTTACCCTCCCTGCATGTAGGACTGTGTACCCCACCCCAGTGCATTGATCTGTAAACCAGGAGCAGTTACCCTCCCAGCACACAGGGCTCTGTACACCACCCCAGTGCATTGATCTATAACCCAGGAGCAGTTACCCTCCCAGCATGTAGGACTGTGTACACCACGCCAGTGCATTGATCTGTAAACCATGAGCAGTTACCCTCCCAGCGTGTAGGACAGTGTACACCACCCCAGTGCATTGATCTGTAACCCAGGAGCAGTTACCCTCCCAGCATGTAGGGCTGTGTACACACCCCAGTGCATTGATCTGTAACCCAGAAACAGTTACCCTCCCAGCATGTAGGACTGTGTACACCACCCCAGTGCATTGATCTGTAACCCAGGAGCAGTTACCCTCCCAGCATGTAGGGCTGTGTACCCCACCCCAGTGCATTGATCTGTAACACAGGAGCAGTTACCCTCCCAGCATGTAGGACTGTATACACCACCCCAGTGCATTGAACTGTAACCCAGGAGCAGTTACCCTCCCAGCATGTAGGACTGTGTAAACCATCCCAGTGCATTGATCTGTAACCCAGGAGCAGTTACCCTCCCAGCATGTAGGACTGTGTACACCACCCCAGTGCATTGATCTGTAAACCAGGAGCAGTTACCCTCTCAGCATGTAGGACTGCGTACACCACCCCAGTACATTGCTCAGTAACACTGCGTGAGATCCCTGCCCAGTGTGGGGAAACTTTCCGCCCATGCTGGAATTGACAGGACGTACAGCTCCCACCCATTTACATCCCCATATCTCCATTGTATCATGACAAGGCGGTGCTGTGGGTGTGAACATCACTGCCAGGGAGAGATGGAGGCGGAATCAGTTTAAATATCATCACATGGGAGGGGTTTGGGGTCTAGACAGACAGGGGGAGATTGAGAGACAGTGTCATGGACGGATGTGTTCCCAGGTTTCAGAATGATGAAACGTAGACACTTCGATAGCATCCTGTAACATGAGCCAGTCTTCACAGGAAAAATGGGAAAAAGGGAGATTGGTGTGAGGTGAAATGGTGGAGAGTTTTGGATGAGCATTTGTTCTAAAGCTTTGTAAATGGGAGTAGTTACAACAGAATCTATGACTCACTGGGCTGATTCTAACAAGAATTTGCCTCAGTGTCATTTTCATTGAGTGTGACAGAGAGATTATCTGTATGAGGCCAAGCTGGAATCCTGGTGCGATCTTAACAAACTCAACTCATTGATCACCCCCCCCCCCCCCACCCACATGGTGTCCCTCTCATTCAATACCAGCCCGATTCTCCCACCCATCATGGCTGGAGGGACTCACAGTCGCCCGGGTGCCCCTGGATATTCCATGACCCCTGGCACTGGTGCCATCTTTGAAAGGCCAATGGGCACAAAGTTGAGCTTTCTCAGTTTGGAGTTGCCCTGTACAGTTTACCCAGAGCATGGCAGATAAGGGGCAATTACACCACGGTTTGTCGACAGGGGCACGGAGGTCCTGGTGGATGGGCTAGTAGGGAGGGGACCATTCTCTTTCCAGAGGGGGTCACACCACCAGACCCACCGACCATGGTCCGAGCTCCCCACCCAGCTCAGTGCAGTATCTGCGATCTGAAGAAATGCCCAGCAGTACAGGACAAGCATCTATAACCTTCCCTGCTCTGTCAGGATAAGGGTCACTGTATTCTCTCTGCTCCCTCACACTCACTGTATATCTGTGATAGCACCTACTCCCAAACAAGGCTCCTGCTCATTTTCACGCAGCGCTCTCTGTTCCTGCAGCCCCTTTATAACGGCACAGCCTGTTTAAAACTGTCTTCTTTTATCTTTCATACTAAAGTGCATCACCTCACACTGCTCTGCATTGATCCCCGTCTACCAGTGTGTCACTGTCCTGTTAGAGTTCCACACTGTCCTCCATAGACTTTACAATTCTTGCAGGTTTGGTACCATTTACAAACATTAAGATTGTCACAGTGTCACAGTCCCCATGAAACAACTGAAATCCTGCCCCACACACACGAGTGTGAGCAAGTGAAATACTGATATTTTCCCACGGACAGAGTCGAATAATGACATACTGTCAATGGAACAACAAAAATCCTGACATATACGAGACAGAGTAGATGAAATATTGCCAAACCACAGATCAAGAGAAATCCGGATAGGTTCCACTTATCTATATTCATCAGGGTATAATGAGATGAAGTTGAAATTTTGTACTGTACCTTTAAGAGAGAGTGAATGCTGCTCTGAACTGAGAGCTTAGAAGTACTTGTGATATAAGAGGATGGCAGACCCAGAAACAGTATATTGCTATAGAGCTGGAGTCGGGTTATAAGCAATTAAGAGATAGAGTGTCTTTCAGTTCACTTTCAGTGTTAAAAAATACATTGTTGTTTTTATTTAAACAGTGGAATTTGGGAGTTCTCTGTCACTCATATTTTAACAGTTTACGAGGCAAATTGAGCATTTATTTATGTTTAGTTTAAATTACCTGATGAGCTTCACGCCGTGTCCTAACAATTCCCGTGTGTGTATCTGTGTGTCTGTGTGGGGCAGGTCTGGCTGTCTCTGCGGTTCTGAAAGTGATGCAATGTCACCCTCTGCTGGCCTCCCCATGCCACTGCACCGGCATTGGCAGAGAGTGAAAAACAACAGGGATTCATTCAGAGAGGGGGAGGGAGAGAGCAGCTGCTCACAGCAACATCCAAACTGATGCCTTATCCGTGTACTGATCTAAATATCCTTTAAACATTGTAACTGTCCCTGTTTTCACCACTTGCTCTGCAAGTTCATTCCACGCACAAGTCAGCTCCTGTCTAAAATAATTACCTCTCATGACTTTTGTAAATCTATTTTACCCACACCTTAAAATATCCCTCAGTTTTGAATCCCCAATTCTAGGGAAAAGACATCAGCCCTTCAGCTCATTTGTACCCCTCATTATTTTATAAACCTCTGCAAAGTTACCCCTCCATTTCATACTCTCCAGTCAAAAATGTCCCAGCCTATTCAGTCTCTTCTTATAGCTCAATCCCTTTATTTCCAGCAACATCCAGGTTAAACTCTTCTGAACCCTCTCCAGCTTCATAATATCAAGGTCAATGATATCAAAGTGAATAGTCAATGTATTTTATAAGGGTAGTCGAAACCAAAACTAGAGGACATATTTGTAAGCTAAGAGGGAAACATTTAAAAGTGACCTTAGGGCAGTTTTTTCACAGAGGGTGGTGTGCCTATGGAATGAGTGGGCAGGATGTCCAGACTGGACGCAGTATTCCAGAACACGTCTCACCAATGTCCTGTACAACCACAACATGATGTCCCAATTGCGATACTCAGAGGTCTGACCATTGAAGACAAGTGTGCAAAACACCTTCTTTATCACATTATCTATATGAGATGCAACTTTTAAAGAATTACACCTGATGGACGAGGTCTATGTTCTACAACACTGCCAAAGGCCCTACGTTTAATTGTATAAGTCCTACTCTTGTTTGATTTACCAAATCCAATACCTCGCATTAGTCCAAATTAAACTCCATCTGCCTCGCCTCGGCCAGTGAGTGATATTACCACCTCCTTACCTTCCCCGTTTAATTTTAAAATGCCCACCCCTCTCCAGGAGGCCTGCACACTCCGGCCTTGATTTTCACAAAGACCCTGAGCTTGGTTTGCCTTGTGTGGTTAGAGGGAGGAGGGACGGATTGCAGACACAGTCAGTGGGGAGGAGAGGCTGGACAGTAATCAGTGCCCTGGTATCTTTTCATGGTTTTAGGCAGAGGGCAGACACACGTGAGAGTTGGGTTATACTGATCGGTGTTTTGTGACTAGAAATTATGGTATTTCTCCGTGTCTGGTGTTCAGTAATAAATATCTATTTGAGACCCTTCATTGGGCAGAGTATGTCTGCAGGATTCCTTTCTCTAATATTGCAGACTACAGATATTAGTGATTAAAGATTTTCATAGTTAATTTCGATCTTGCACTTGTTTAACACAACAAAATGTTTTGTGAACTCAGATTTCTCCAGTTTCCTCATTTCCCCTCCCCCCACCTTGTCTCAGTCTATTCCCTCGAACTCAGCACCGCCCTCCTAACATGCAATTTTCTTCCTGACCTCTCCGCCCCCACCCCACTCCGACCTATCAACCTCACCTTGACCTCCTTCCACCTATCACATCTCCATCGCCCCTCCCCCAAGTTCCTCATCCCTACCTTTTATCTTAGCCTGCTGGACACACTTTCCTCATTCCTGATGAAGGGCTTTTGCCCGAAACGTCGAATTTCCTGTTCCTTGGATGCTGCCTAACCTGCTGCGCTTTAAACAACAACACATTTTCAGCTCTGATCTCCAGCATCTTCAGTCTTCACTTTTTACTTGTAGTTCAGTGATGGTAATCTGATTATAATAAATCCACACCGAGCTGAACGCTGACACTTAAAATGTAACCCAAAATCTGGGGATAGTAGTGTAGTGGGTAGTTTCCCTGCCTTTGAGCCATGGCTCTGGGTTTGATTCCAATTTTGAAATTGTTTGGTAGTGTTCCCGCTCTGGACCAGAAGGTGTGGATTCATGTCCTGTCTGTTGCAGAGGTATGTCACAGCATGTCAGAACAGGCTGATGAACAAACACTCAGGAGAATAATGTTACAGCTTTATGGGTATTGCCGAGTGGTGCTCGTGTCCCTACCTCCGGGCACAAAGGTCTAGCTGTAAATCCCACAGAAGTGTCTCCTAATATATCTGAACAAACTGATTAAACTGGTTTTAGAATTGTGACTTGATGGAGAAAGAACAGGTGTGGGTATTGAATGTCAGCATTTCGGCCCAGGATTATTGAAAGTGCAGCCATTCGTGTTGATTGAAGCCACATTTCGCAGCAGGAAAGGTTTATAAAATCAGAACGGTCATGGATAGGGTTTGTAGTCAAGGTTTTTCCCCAGGTTAGGGGCGTCCAAAACTAGAGGACATTGGTGGAAAGTGAGAGGGGAAAGATTTTGAAGAGGCCTAAGGGACACCTTTTCACACTGAGGGTGGTATGCGTATGGAATGAGCTGCCAGAGGAAGTGGTGGAGGCTGGTACAACTACATCATGTAAAAGGCATCTGGATGCTGACAGACCTGCCGTGCTTTTCCAGTAATTTCTGTATTTGTTAAAATAAAACATTAATTTTAACACTGGTATCTGTGTTAGCTCTTTGGATACAGAATTGGTTGGCCAGCAGAAGACAGCGAGTGGTAGTGGAAGGAAAATATTCTGCCTGGAAGTCTGTGGTGAGTGGTGTTCCACAGGGCTCTGTCCCTGGTTCTCTACTGTTTGTAATTTTATTTAATGACTTGGATGAGGGGATGGAAGAATGAGTCAGCACGTTTACAGATGACACGAAGGTTGGAGGTGTCGTTGACAGTATAGAGGGCTGTTGTAGGCTGCAGCAGGACATTGACAGGATGCAGAGATAGGCTGAGCGGTGGCAGATGGAGTTCAACCTGGATAAATGCGAGGTGATGCATTTTGGAAGATCGAATTTGAAAGCTGAGTACAGGATTAAGAATAGGATTCTTGGCAGTGTGAAGGAACAGAGGGATCTTGGTGTGCAGGTACATACATCTCTTAAAATGGCCACCCAAGTGGACAAGGTTGTTAAGAAAGCACATGGTGTTTTGGCTTTCATTAACAGGGGGATTGAGTTTAAGAGTCGTGAGATCTTGTTGCAGCTCTATAAAACATTGGTTCCAATGCACTTGGAAAACTGCGTCCATTTCTGGTCACCCGATTGTAGGAAAGATATGAATGTTTTGGAGAGGGTTCAGAGGAGGTTTACCAGGATGCTGCCTGGACTGGAGGGCTTATCTTATGAAGGGAGGTTGACTGAGCTCGGACATTTTTCATTGGAGAAAAGGAGGAGGAGAGGGGACCTCATTGAGATATTCAAGATTGAGAGGCATAGGTAGTGTTGATAGCCAGAGACTATTTCCCAGGGCAGAAATGGCTAACACAGGGGTTCATAGTTTTAAGCTGGTTGGAGGAAAGTATAGAGGGGATGTCAGAGGCGGGTTCTTTACACAGAGAGTTGTGAGAGCATGGAATCCATTGCCAGCAGCAGTTGTGGAAGCAAGGTCATTGGGGACATTTAAGAGACTGCTGGATATGCATATGGTCACAGAAATGTAAGGTTGCTTACATGAGGATCAATGATCGGCACAACATGGTGGGCTGAAGGGCCTGTTCTGTGGTACTGTTCTATGTTCCATGTTCTATGTATTCTGAATACATTAAACATTTTATTTTTTAATGACGCAGGGCCATATAAAAATATCTTCAAATCGATCGACACCATTTTCTGCTCAGGGTATGGCTCTGTGTATGACAGCAGCAATGATGCACCAACATGGAACAGGGAATGTGATGGAGACATAGTTTGGACAATGTACAAGGAGACCTCACATGGTCCAGTTTGGGAGACAATGACATTATTGTGTGATCAACTTAGAGAGAGGGAGAAAATGTCATCTGCCCGAGAAGAAACAGCCCATTGCACTCTCTCTCCTTCATTATTCCTCATCACAGTAACGTGTGCGAGCTAAAACAAAACTCTACTGTCATCGTTACCATTCTTATTTTTATAGAATCCTGCAGTGTGGAAACAAGCCCTTCGGCCCGACAAGTCCATACTAACCCTCCAATCAGTAACCTTCCCAAACCCTTACAGTTACCACTGTCTGGTGCACCCAAAGTAGAAATCGCTGAACACTATGGACTATTTGACCAATCTACTTGAATTATACAGCTTTGGATTGTGGGAGGAAACGGGAGCACCCATCAGATGCTCACGCAGACAAGGGGAGAAGATCCAAACTCCACGCACATAGTCACCCAAGGCTGGAATTGAACTCATGTTCCTGATGCTGTGATGGAACAGTGCGAACTACCGAGCCACTGTGCTAACCTGGACCGTCCTGCCATCCTAATGCAAAGGGAATTCAGCCAAATCCAACTCTCCCAGGATAAAATCCCATTGCTAGCAGCTGTGTGAGTAGAATATCTTCAGAAGCAAAGTAACACTTTGACAATCTCTCAATTTTTCATTTTATCATTAGTTACACTAATATTTTGACAAGGTTGCAGAGATTTTGTTTACTTTAAGGGCGGCACGGTGGCACAGTGGTTAGCATTGCTGCCTCACAGCGCCAGAGACCCGGGTTCAATTCCTGCCTCAGGCGACTGACTGTGTGGGGTTTGCACATTCTCCCCGTGTCTGCGTGGGATTCCTCCCACAATCCAAAAATGTGCAGGTTAGGTGAATTGGCCATGCTAAATTGCCCGTAGTGTAAGGTGCCAGGGTAAGTGTAGAGGAATTGGTCTGGGTGGGTTGCGCTTTGGTGGGTCGGTGTGGACTTGTTGGGCCAAAGGGCCTGTTTCCACACTGTAAGTAATCTAATCTACTTTGTGTGTGTGTCAGTGTTTTTAGAACGGGAAATAACGATTCTTTATTTGCAATATCCAAACAGTTTGTCATTCATCATTCCATCATAGTTGGAGTAACATTGCTCTGGATCATAAACGTGCTATATGAGCAGATTACAGAAACCAGCCTGACTTGTTCCTAAACCTGAACCTGACCCAGTCTGAGACCGATATCATCGGCTATATCACCGACCTGGTTACATTTAACATTTGTTGTGAGCAGTGGAGGAGTGGGACTAGAAAAGGAAACAGTGACCCAAAAAGCCAGGGAACTATAGACCGGTGAGCCTGATGTCGGTGGTGGGTAAGTTGTTGGAGGGGATTCTGAGGGATAGCATTTACATACATTTGGGAAGGTAAGGACTGATCAGGGTAGTCAACGTAGCTTTCTGCATGGGAAATCATGTCTCATTAATTTGATTGAGTTTTATGAAGAGGTGACAAAGAAGATTGATGAAGGCAGTTTGGTAGACATTGTCTATATGGACCTCAGAAAGGTGTTCATAACATTCCGATTGGTAGACAGATTAGTAAGGTTCAGTCACACTGGGATATAGAAGAAGCTCATCACAATTGGCTTGAAGGAAGAGGGGTATTTTTCAGACTGGAGGTTTGTGAGCAGCAGTGTGCTGTAAGAATCAGGACTGAGTTCACTGCATTTCATCATTTATGTCAAGGATTTGGATGTGAATATTGGGGCCATAGTTAGTAAGGTTACAGACGACATCAGAAAGGTGGTGTAGGAGATTATCTCAGGGTACAACAAGATCACAAATAGGTGGGACAAAGGGGCAAGGTCTGACAGATGAAGTTTAATTTAGATAAATACGAGGTTACCCATTTTGGGAAGGCAAATCAGGGCAGAAATTATACACTTAATGGTAAGGGCCTGGTGAGTGTTGTGAAACAAATGGACATAGGGCTGCAGGTCCATTGTTCCTTGAAAGTGGAGTCGAATGCAGACAGTGCGGTACAGAACACATTTTACACATTTGCCTTAATCGGACAGAGCATTGAGTATAGGAATTGTGGTGGCATGTTACATCTTTTCAGGATGTTGGTGAGGCCACTTTAAGAATACTGTGTACAATTCGGTTGTCTGCAGAAAAAAAAATACACGGATGTCCCCGGACTGGAGGTTTGAGCTTCTAGGAGAGGTTGATTAGTTTGAGGTGTTTCCCCCTGGAGTGTTATTCTGAACAGCCATGTTCTGCTCCCCAGGATCCCAGAACACGAGAGCATAGGTTGGAGGGGAGAGGACAAATAATTTAGAAGGGACCTGAAGTTAAATGTTTCACACAGAGAGTGGTGTGTGTACATAAAATGCTGTCAGAGGAAGTGGTGAAGGCGGTTACAATCGCACATTTAAAAACTATCTGAAAGAGGAGGGATATTGGCCAAATGCTGGCAAATGGGACTGGATCAGATTTGATATCTGATCGGAGTGAACAGATTGGACTAACGGGTCTGTTTCCATTCTGCATGACTCTGATTCTGTCAGAGGGATGACGAAAATTCTGAAAATACGTTTCAAATCCGAATCCTCCTCACTGGACGTTTACTTGGAACATTGTACATAGAAAAATACAGCGCAGTACAGGCCCTTCGGCCCTTGATGTTGCGCCGACCGAAGCCTACCTAACCTACACTTGCCCAATAACCTCCATATGCTTATCCAATGCCCGCTTAAATGACCATAAAGAGGGAGAGTCCACCACTGCTACTGGCAGGGCATTCTATGAACTCACAACCCGCTGAGTAAAGAATCTACCCCTAACATCTGTCCTATACATACCACCCCTTAATTTAAAGCTGTGTCCCCTAGTAACAGCTGACTCCATTAGCGGAAAAAGGTTCTCACTGTCAACCCTATCTAAACCCCTAATCATCTTGTAGGGGTCTCTATGTTCACATTGATTGATTGAAAGTTGCGTTCGTGAAGTATTTGACAGGAACTGAGTCATGGATAATGGGACGCAGACAGGAAAGTGGGGCTGAGACCACAACCTGATCAGCCACAATCTTAGTGCCTGGTGGAGAAGATTCAACGTTTCTAATGACTCACTCCTGCACCTCAATCCCGTGTCCCTGTGTTCCATTCAGCCCATTAAACCTGTTAGGCAGGAGCATTTAGAGGCTACTACTTCTATAACCTGGTGAGAAGAAACAGAGGAGATCATTCGGCCCTTCAAGACTGTCCCACACGCTTTGAGGTGATTTGAGAAATGTAATTGTAAAAACCCAGGCTGGGTATGAAAGAGGCCCCTCATCTCTCTTTACAGAGCTTCCCCTCTCTGCGACTTGTGCTCCATTTGTTGGTCATGTTTTAGACCCAAATTCACGATGAATACAGCCCCCATACTTCACCCATTGATGGCTCACACAATCCTCTGGTCTCCCTGACGGCAACATTCAATAACAGAACATTCATGAAAATAACATCCACTAACTTTCCAATAAGAGCATGTGAGAACATCAGACACAGGGGCAGGTCATTTACTCCTCAAACCTGCCTTGCCCTTCACTAAGATCATGACGGATCTGCTCTTGGTCTCAAATCCTCTTTCATACCCAATTCTTCATCGCCCTCAACTCTCTGACAGCTCAATATCCATCTACCTTCTCATCAAATACTTTCAGTCATCTAGCTCCCCGAACACTCTTGAGAAGAGAAATCCTGACATTCAATGCCACCTGTTTGAAGAAAACACTTGCTGCTCCTATACCATGGCTTATCGATATGAACAAAAGAGATTAACACAAGGGGTCAGGTAAAAATGACTGGCCCTGATATCAAGGCTTCTGTTGACATCGAGGAGCTTAACAAATCTGAACTTAATGGGAATCAGAGAAAACTCTCCAATGTTTGGAATCAAACATGGCACAAAGGAAGATGTTCATCATCTCAGTCCTGGGTCAGCTCTGTGGGAGTTTCTCAGGGTAACTTCCTCTTCACAAACATCTTCAGCTGCTTCATCAATGTCTCCCCGCCCTCGCCCTCGCCACCATAAGATCCGAAGTGGGGATGGTCACCTAGGATTCCACAATGTTTAGAATAATTTGACGCCTCCGTCAGCTCCTGAACTGGACTGTGTCCATGTACAGCAAGACATGGACTCCATTGAGGCTTGTGCTTTTAAAGAGTCCGTAACATTCATATAAAGGACTGTCTGACACTGCTCAGAGCCACAGTAAAATAAGAGTTCATTCCACACCTCACACTGGTTTCACAGGAATATGAGGAATTCGTTCAGCCCATTGACACTATTGGAGAGGAACAGGGACAGCCCATTCAATGCCTCCAACATATTACTCAGGAAGAGAAGGATTCTCGTGTGATGGGCCACACCAGAGCCCCTCGACAATATTTGAAGGTGGTAGCCTAGACTCTAATGTTCTCTTATTTTAAAGAAAATATAAAGTGTCTGTTCCAGATGCAACGTGGCGGGTCAAACAACTCCGTGTGAAGCATAATTCTCCCCGTGTCTGTGTGGGTTTCCGACGGGAGTTCTGGTTTCTTCCCACAGTCCAAAGATGTGCGGGTTAGGTGAATTGGCCATGCTAAATTGGCAGTAGTGTTAGGTAAGGGGTAAATGTAGGGGTATGGGTGGGTTGCACTTCGGCGGTTCGGTGTGGGCTTGTTGGGCCGAAGGGCCTGTTTCCACACTGTAAGTAATCTAAATCTAATTTAATCCATAACACCATTTATGTAAACATGATAGATGAAATAAAACCAAAGAAAGAAGAATTTAGAATAACAGATTAAAGAACTATTACTAATGAATTGTTCCAGTACTAGAAAAAAAGGAATATTCAGACCCTGAATGACACAAATATTTCTCCAATTCAGGATTTAAAAACAGCACCAAGACAAAATTCATAGTGAGTAGCTGCCAGGAGTCATTCACTAAAGCTTTCAACTCGGTGGAGACCCCAATAATTTCTGATGTTACTGAGAAAGCAAAACCCAGAAATCCTAATCTGTGAGAGCTGACCACACCCATTCCTTCTGCATTAAAATAAATCTAAGGCCTCAATAGTTGTTTACTCAAGTGGCCTTAACTAGCCAGCTTGGTAACGGTCATCCAATCTCTCTCGTAAAAGAAACCAGAACAAAATAACCTCTTAAAGCTCCAGCATCATCACACTAGTCAGCGCATCGAGCTGTCATACAGGAACCAGGGGTAACCCAATCAGGCCCCTGGTCCTGACCAATCGGACGAGGAAGAAGCCAGTCAGTCCCTTGAGTCACTTACACAGGAACAGTAGGAGGCCATTCCCACCTCAATGCCCTTACACAGGGGCAGAATGAGGTCATTGATGCTGATTCCTGATGAACGGCTTATGCTCGAAACATTGATTCTCCTGCTGTGCTTTTCCAGCAAACCACTGTCTACTCTGATCTTCAGCATCAACAGTCCTCGCTGTCTCCTAACTGATGATCTAAAATGATGACCAAGTGGAAAGAGGGTACACAGCCTGGTGTTCTCTATGTAGGGCAGGAGCTGATGGGAATGCCCACCTACTTCAGATGGAAGGTATTGTGGCTGCTGTTCGGGATTGTGAACAACATGGCGTTCAGTGCGGGTTCGCACACCGACTGCACAATAACGTGGGGAGAGTTAATTTAGGCATATAAACTATTAGAATAGTCACGTTAGACTGATGAATGGACTCTCTAATTTCAAATAATGCTGATCTTGTTCATGTTGATCTTGTTTAGTGCACGTCACCTGTATGCCTTACTCTGTCCGAGTCTATTTCCACCCTATGATCTGTCTGGCCATGTTTACTATGATCTGCCTCCACTGCTCATAAATAAAGTGTTTCCCTGTACTGAGGTACACGTGACAATAAATCAAACCAATCAATCCTGGGTAAAGTCTGGAATTTCTCACCCTGTCCATGTCTCTTGTGGAAATAAGTGATCGCTGTCACTCCTCGT